>NC_133339.1:10302000-10599500 GCF_030506205.2 Paramisgurnus dabryanus
CATTTCTATGCGGCTCACTCCAAAGATCACCTGTGCCACATCTCATAACATTTTAATCAAATTTGAGCACAGCAAGCTCACAAAGCACAGCAAGCTCACAATGCACAGCAAGCACACAAAGCACAGCAAGCTCACAATGCACAGCAAGCACACAAAGCACAGCAATTACACAAAGCACAGCAAGCTCACAAAGCACAGCAAGCACGCAAAGCACAGCAAGCACGCAAAGCACAGCAAGCACACAAAGCACAGTAATCTCACAAAGCACAGCAAACTCACAAAGCACAGCAAGCACACAAAGCACAGCAAGCTCACAAAGCACAGCAAACTCACAAAGCAAAGCAAACACACAAAACACAGCAAGCTCACAAAGCACAGCAAGCACCCAAGGCACAGTAAGCACACAAAGAACAGCAAACTCACAAAGCACAGCAAGCTCACAAAGCACAGCAAGCTCACAAAGCACAGCAAGCTCACAAAGCACAGCAAGCTCACAAAGCACAGTAAGCACACAAAGCACAGCAAGCACACAAAGCATAGCAACAAAAAAGCACTGCAAGCACACAAAGCACAGCAAGCACAGCAAGCTCACAAAGCACAGCAAGCACACAAAGCACAACCAGCACACAAAGCACAGTAAGCACACAAAGCACAGCAAGCACACAAAGCACAGCAAGCACACAAAGCACAGCAAGCACACAAAGCACAGCAAGCACACAAAGCACAGCAAGAACACAAAGCACAGCAAGCACACAAATCACAGCAGGCACACAAAGCACAGCAAGCTCACAAAGGACAGCAAGCTCACAAAGCACAACCAGCACACAAAGCAGAGCAAGCACACAAATCACAGCAAGCTCACAAAGCACAGCAAGCACACAAAGCACAGCAAGCACACAAAGCACAGCAAGAACACAAAGCACAGCAATTACACAAATCACAGCAGGCACACAAAGCACAGCAAGCTCACAAAGCACAGCAAGCACACAAAGCACAGCAAGCACACAAAGCACAGCAAGCACACAAAACACAGCAAGCACACAAAGCACAGCAAGCACACAAAGCACAGCAAGAACCAGCACAATGCAGAGCAACAACAGCAAACATGGAAAAATAGAACACATGTGAACTACAGACAGGTTGAGAAGAATTGATGAGGAAGAACAAAACGTCATGACTCAGGTGGGATTCGAACACAGGAACTCAGAATCTCAATGCATGTGGTCTAACTAGATGCGCCACTCAGTTGAAACAGTTCATGAGGCAGAAGACAAGAGATTAGAGAGCTGAAAGGATTAACATATGTCAATCACCAAAGATGCAGGAAAGACACAGCAGAAGCACCACAATGCAGAGCAACAACAGCAAACATGGAAAAATAGAACACATGTGAACTACAGACAGGTTGAGAAGAATTGATGAGGAAGGACAAAACGTCATGACTCAGGTGGGATTCGAACCCAGGAACTCAGAATCTCAATGCATGTGGTTTAACTAGATGCGCCACTCAGTTGACACAGTTCATGAGGCAGCAGAAAAAGATTAGATATCTGCAAGGATTGACATATGTCAATCACCAAAGATGCAGAATTGACACAGCAGAAGTAGAAATAACATAAATACAATGTACATGAGTTCAAGTGAAATTGAAGACAAGCAGATCATTATGTATAGTAATGCTATACAATGTAATATACAGTCATATTAATTTACTATGGCAAATAGACAACGTCACAGGCACGGTCAACTTTGGAGTGGTATTTCTAAAAAAGAGAACAGAATATCAAAAATCTGTTCAGTCATTTCTGTGCGGATTGCTCCAAACATTATACGAGCAGAACCTGGCAAAAAATAAACAAAATTTGTAAAAGGAGTAGCGGAAAAATCATCTACCAAATGCTTTACAATAATACATGAACAGAATTTTGGAAAATGACAAATGAGGTATCGTTGCAATCGGCATAAACCAGTGAATACAATTTCAGAAAGAAATTCATATCAGACAAAGTATTCCGAAGTTATAAGCAGTTCCATAAGAACTGTTATAGTTTATTACCCCTAGGTGGCGCTGTACTCTGACTTCCCAGGTACCTTCAGGACATCATGTCAAAGCTCCTTACCACTTTTTGCACGGATATGTGCAATAGTTCAAAAAATATAACAATTCATGTGAAATTTCAAAATGGCGGACAGGCGGTTTGGTCAAACCCGGCATAATACACATCGACAGATGCGGCATGAGCCAAGCAATCCATAGACATCAAGATCATAATTTTCTAACAAACAGTTCAGAAGTTATGGGCAAAAATAGCCTATTTTCATATCTCATGACCCATAGGTGGCGCTGTCACCAAATTTGATATGGACCCCCAGTTCATGGTCAACATGAAGTGTACCAAATTTCATTTCAATTGATCAAAGAATGACCGAGGTACAGCTTCAGAACCATTATTGCATCAACCTCGTTAAGTTCACGCATTTATTACTTTTGCATAAAGATAAATATCAAAATTCTGTTCAGTCATTTCTATGCAGCTCACTACAAAGATCATCTGTGACAAACTTCATAACAATTGAACCAAATTTGAATGAGGAGTAGCGAAAAAACAAACAACTGTACATTTCAAAATGGCCACTACTGTAATGGGAGGAGTCTTACTGTAAGGTATTAAAATCAATTAATGTGAGAAGGGCAATCACGTGTACTAAGTAGAATTTTCATAGTTCAAATGTATCATTAGTTATAACAGTTCGAACATTGAATTTTTGATCTGCTGGTGGCGCTATAGAGTTACTGCTAGAGACCCCATTATTGGTCACATGACTATTTAGGACCACCACTACAATTGTGCCAAATTTCATCATTCTACTACTTATGGTTCATAGGGCTGCCATAGACTCCCATTGGACAAGAGTAAGAATAATAATAATAAATATAGCTGCAAGCAGCAATTGCGGGGCCAAGCACCTTCAGCGCAATGAGCACCCAAAGCACAGCAAAAACCACACGACGCAGCAAATGCGCAAAGCGCAGAAAGCGCGCAATACAGAGGCCGAACCCGAAGCAAAGCAAATGCAGAGCAGAACCACTGCAGTGCGGAGCAACAACAGTAAAGATGGCAAAAATATAACACGTGTGGAAAACCAGACAGGTCGAGAAGAACGTGTTAAAGTGAACACAAAAGGAAATCTCAATAAGTGAAAGTAAGAGCTGGGATTCAAACCCATGACCTCAGGTTCCCAAAGCACAGCAGTTACCGCATGCGCCACTGAGTGAACGATTAAACCGCTGAGTTGGTGTGTCCAAGCTATAGAATAGAGATTTAGAGCTGTAAACATTGATATCCAGCAATTACCAAAAGTGCAGAAATTACAACAGAGAGCACAAATAACTGAAATACAATGTATAGTATGAGATTCACAAAACTTAAGTGAGAAAAAAGTTAAGACAAAATATCACTGCACATGGGATTCGAACCCATGACCTCAGAATCTCATGGCATGTGGTTAACCAGATGCACAACTTAGTTAACACAGCTCAAAGGGCAGCAAAAAAACAGCTTAGGTGCTGCAAGGATTGATATGTGCCAATCAACACAGATGCAGAACTGACAGTGCAGAGCAGAACTAACAGAAATACAATGTATATGAGAATCAAAAAGCTCAAGTGAGATTGAAGACAAGAAGATCATTCTGTATAGTAATGCTATACAATGTAATATACAGTCACATTAATTTACTATGACAAATAGACAATGTCACAGGCACGGTCAACTTTGGAGTGGTATTTCTAAGAAAGAGAACAGAATATCAAAAATCTGTTCGGTCATTTCTGTGTGGATTGCTCCAAACATTATACGAGCAGTACCTGGCATAAAATAAACAAAATTTGTAAAAGGAGTAGCGAAAAAATCATCTACCATATGCTTTACAATAACACATGAACAGAATGTTGGAAAATGACAAACGAGGTATCGTTGCAATCGGCATAAACCAGTGAATACAATTTCACAAAGAAATTAATATCAGACAAAGTATTCAGAAGTTATAAGCAGTTCCATAAGAACTGTTATAGTTTATAACCCCTAGGTGGCGCTGTACTCTGACTTCCCAGGTACCTTCAGGACATCATGTCGAAGCTCCTTACTAATTTTTGCGCGGATATGTCCAATAGTTCAAAAAATATAACAAATTATGTGAAATTTCAAAATGGCGGACAGGCGGTTCGGTCAAACCCGGCATAATACACATCGACAGATGCGGCATGAGGTAAGCAATCCATAGACATCAAGATCATAATTTTCTGACAAACAGTTCAGAAGTTATGGGCAAAAATAGCCTATTTTCATATCTCATGACCCATAGGTGGCGCTGTCACCAAATTTGGCATGAACTCCAAGTTCATGGTCCACATGAAGTGTACCAAATTTCATTTCAATTGATCAAAGAATGGCCGAGCTACAGCTTCAGAACCATTTTTGCGTCAACCTCGTTAAGTTTGCGCATTTATTACTTTTGAAAAAAGATAAATATCAAAATTCTGTTCGGTCATTTCTGTGCGGCTCACTCCAAAGTTCACCTGTGCCAAATTTCATAACAATTGAACCAAATTTGAAGGAGGAGTAGCGAATAAACGGAATACTGTACATTTCAAAATGGCCGCTACTGTAATGGGTGGAGTTTTACTTTAAGGTATTAAAAACAACAAGCATGAGGAGAGCAATCACGTGTACTAAGTAGAATTTTCAAAGATCAAGCGGATCAGCAGTTATAACCATTTGAACATTGAATTTTTGCACTGCTGGTGGCGCTATAGAGTTAGGACTAGAGACCCCATTTTTGGTCACATGACTTTTTAAGACCACCACTACAACTGTGCCAAATTTCATCATTTTCCTACGTACGGTTCATAGGGCTGCCATAGACTCCCATTGGGGAAGATGAAGAATAATAATACTGACAGTTCCAATAGGTGCCTCAGCACCTTCGGTGCTTGGCCCCTAAATATAGCTGTAGACAGCGATACGGGGCCAAGCAACAATGGTCCTGCAACACGCAACGAAGCTGAAAGGACATGCAATTGAAGAATGCAATGTAGCAGATATGTATGGGAACTATCAGCACACAGGACTCAGAGATGAGAATGAACATAATGAAAAAATAAAAATTTTGAAGTATAATATTTATGTGCATGTGGAAAGAAGGACCGATTAGTCCAATGCTGACCTAGAAAACAATTGAACCACTAAAGCATCATACATGTTACACATGAGACTTAAACCAAAAGAGCACAAACGAAATAATACCTGTTAAAATAATAAAGTAAAATACAAATAATGAATTGAAGCTTTTGACTCTAAAGTAAGAGACTTCAATTGCTGCCCTAGCCAGGATTTGAACCCATGATCTCCAGGTGTCATGCCTGTCACTCATCTGGTTGAGCTACAGGGGAGACATACATACAGACAGCTGCTTAAGTTAGATTGCTGAAGTGACAATGTGTATGTTCAAGTTTGGAGAGATTTTTCTCAAGAAGAGAATATTTTTTAAAACCCCTGTAGGTAGTCAAACCTGTTCGAACATTTGACTCTACATGACACAAATTTGTCAACCATTTTGATTGCCGCCGTATGGTGGATTTGAACCCGCAACCTCTGGATTTCATGCCCATCACGCATTTGGTTGAGCTACTGGGAAGGCATAGATTACCCCATCAAATATTCTCCATAGAAGTTTAGTTGATTAAATGGTTTAAAAGTTATTCCTGTTGACAAATGTATTACTTTTGAACAAAGATAAATATCAAAATTATGTTTGGTCATTTCTATGTGGCTCGGTCCAAAGATAATCTGAGCCAAATTGTGTAACAATTCAACAAACACTGCAAAAGTAGTAGCAAAAAAACTGAATACTGTACTTTTCAAAATGGCCGCTACTGCATATTTGAACTGGTGATGATGCTTGGCCACCAAATTACTGCAAGCCGTGCAGAACATGGAAAACAGACTGGTTGAGAATAATAGGTGAGAATAAACTCAAAACAAATATTAATAGAAAAACATAACACATGCATCAGACGGGATTCGAACCCTCAACCTCTGAGTTTTGATGCATGCGTTTAATAGACTGCGCTACACAGGCAGTGTAGCTAGCCAAGGTTTTCAGAGCTCCAAACATTCAAATGGCCCAATCAAGGAAGGTGCAGACATGACATTGCAGAGCAGAAATAACAAAATTACAATTTATATGAGAATCAGATAGTTTAAGTGAGAACAGTTAAAGTTTAAGTCAAGAAAAACATGTTGTATAGGAATGCACAACATGTTATAATACAGTCATAATAATTTTAATGAGACAATGTCACAGGGACAGTCAACTTTGGACAGGTATTTCTCGGGAATGGCAGAGAATATCAAAAATGTGTTTGGTCATTTCTGTGCGGATTGCTCCAAAGTTTATGTGAGCAGAGCCTGGCATAAAATAGACTTAATTTGCAAAAGTAGTAGCGAAAAAACTACTTCACATATGCTATGAAATAAGACATGAACAGAATGTTGAAAACTGACAAATGAGATATCGTTGCAATCGACATAAACCAGTGAATAAAAATTCACAAAGAAAATGAATATCAGACAAAGTTTTCAGAAGTTATGGGCTGTTTTATATAGTTTATGAACCCTAGGTGGCGCTGTCTTCAGATTTCCCAGGTACCTTCAGGACATCATACCAATGCTTCCTACCGATTTTTGTGCCGATACATTATATAGAATAATAGTTATCCCAATTTAAAACAAAATTCAAAATGGTGTACAGGCGGTTTGGTAATTTCTGGCATAATATATATCGACAGATTTGTCATGAGCCAAGGAATCCATAGACACCAAGATCATAATTTTCTATCAAACATTTCAATAGTTATGGGCAAAAATAGCCATTTTTCATATCTCATGACCCATAGGTGGCGCTGTCCTCAAATTTGGCATGGTACCCCAGTTCATGGTCCTTATGAAGGGTACCAAGTTTCATTTCAATTGATCAAAGAATGACCGAGATAATGACTCAGAACGAATTTTGGGTCGACATCGTTAAATGTACGCATTTATAACTTTTGAACAAAGATAAAAATCAAAATTCTGTTCGGTCATTTCTCTGCGGCTCCGTCCAAAGAAAATTTGAGCCAAATTGTGTAACAATTCAAGAAACACTGCAAAAGTAGTAGCAAAAAAACTGAATACTGTACTTTTCAAAATGGCTGCTACTGCATTTTTGAAATGGTGGTGGCGATTGGCAACCAAATTATGACAAGCAGTGCAGAACATGGAAAACAGACTGGTTAAGAATAATAGGTGAGAATTAACTCAAAACAAAATCTTATTAGTAAAACATAACACATGCATCAGGTGGGATTCGAACCCTCAACCTCTGAGTTTTGATGCATGCGTTTAGTAGACTGCGCTACACAGGCAGTGTAGCTAGCCAAGGTTTTCAGAGCTGCAAACATTCAAATGGCCCAATCAAGGAAGGTGCAGACATGACATTGCAGAGCAGAAATAACAAAATTACAATTTATATGAGAATCAGATAGTTTAAGTGAGAACAGTTAAAGTTTAAGTCAAGAAAAACATGTTGTATAGGAATGCACAACATGTTATAATACGGTCATAATAATTTAATATGACAAAGAGACAATGTCACAGGGACAGTCAACTTTGGAGAGGTATTTCACGGGAATGGCAGAGAATATAAAAAATGTGTTTGGTCATTTCTATGCGGATTGCTCTAAAGTTTATGTGAGCAGAGCCCGGCATAAAATAGACTTAATTTGCAAAAGTAGTAGCGAAAAAACTACTTCACATATGCTATGTAATAAAATATTAACAGAATGTTGGAAACTGACAAATGAGATATCGTTGCAATCGACACAAACCAGTGAATAAAAATTCACAAAGAAAATGAATATCGGACAAAGTTTTTAGAAGTTATAGGCTGTTTTATATAGTTTATAAACCCTAGGTGGCGCTGTTTTCAGATTTCCCAGGTACCTTCAGGACATCATACCGATGTTCCCTACCGATTTTTGTGCCGATACATTATATCGAATAATAGTTATCACAATATATGACAAAATTCAAAATGGTGGACAGGCAGTTTGGTAATTTCTGGCATAATATATATCGACAGATTTGTCATGAGCCAAGGAATCCATAGACACCAAGAGCATAATTTTTTATCAAACATTTCAAAAGTTATGGGCAAAAATTGCCATTTTTCATATCTCATGACCCATAGGTGGCGCTGTCCTCAAATTTGACATGGTACCCCAGTTCATGGTCCTTATGAAGGGTACCAAGTTTTATTTCAATTGATCAAAGAATGACCGAGATAATGACTCAGAACGAATTTTGGGTCGACATCGATAAATGTACGCATTTATAACTTTTGAACAAAGATAAAAATCAAAATTCTGTTCGGTCATTTCTCTGCACCTCGGTCCAAAGATTATCTGTGCCAAATTGCGTAACAATGCAATGAACGCTGCAAAAGTAGTAGCGAAAAAACAAAATACTGTACTTTTCAAAATGGCCGCTACTGTAATGGGTGGAGTCTTAATGTAAGGTGTTCATTGTAATGAGCGTGAGGAGAGCAATCAGATGTACTAAGTAGAATTTTTGTTGATCAAATTATTCTAGAGTTATAACCATTTGAATATTGAATTTTTGAAGTGTTGGTGGCGCTATAGAGTTAATGCTAGAGACCCCATATTTGGTCACATAACTATTTAGGACCACCACTACAAGTGTGGCAAATTTTTTTCATTTTCCTATGTACGGTTCATAGGGCTGCCATAGACTCCCATTGGGGAAGAAGAAATATAATAATAATAATAATAATAAATATAGCTGCAAGCAGCAACACGGGGTCAAGCACCTTCGGCGCAATGCACACACAGCACAGCAAGCACACAAAGCACAGCAATTTCACAATGCACAGCAAGCACACAAAGCACAGCAATTACACAAATCACAGCAGGCACACAAAGCACAGCAAGCTCACAAAGCACAGCAAGCACACAAAGCACAGCAAGCACACAAAGCACAGCAAGCACACAAAGCACAGCAAGCTCACAATGCACAGCAAGCACACAAAGCACAGCAAGCTCACAATGCACAGCAAGCACACAAAGCACAGCAAGCTCACAAAGCACAGCAAGCTCACAAAGCACAGCAAGCTCACAAAGCACAGCAAGCACGCAAAGCACAGCAAGCACACAAAGCACAGTAATCTCACAAAGCACAGCAAACTCACAAAGCACAGCAAACTCACAAAGCACAGCAAGCTCACAAAGCACAGCAAACTCACAAAGCACAGCAAGCACACAAAGCACAGCAAGCTCACAAAGCACAGCAAGCTCACAAAGCACAGCAAGCACACAAAGCACAGCAAGCTCACAAAGCACAGCAAGCTCACAAAGCACAGCAAACTCACAAAGCACAGCAAGCACACAAAGCACACAAAGCACAGCAAGCACACAAAGCACAGCAAGCACACAAAGCACAGCAAGCTCACAAAGCACAGCAAGCTCACAAAGCACAACCAGCACACAAAGCACAGCAAACTCCCAAAGCACAGCAAGCACACAAAGCACACAAAGCACAGAAAGCACAGCAAGAACCACCACAATGCAGAGCAACAACAGCAAACATGGAAAAATAGAACACATTTGAACTACAGACAGGTTGAGAAGAACTGATGAGGAAGAACAAAATACCTGACTCAGGTGGGATTCAAACCCAGGAACTCAGAATCTCAATACATATGATTAACTTGATGCGCCACTCAGATGACACAGCTCATGAGGCAGCAGAAAAGAGATTAGAAAGCTACAAGGATTAACATATGTCAAATTAGTTTATAAACCCTAGGTGGCGCTGTATTCTGACTTCTCAGGTACCTTCAGGATATCATGTCAAAGCTCCTTATCAATTTTTGCGCAGATATGTCCAATAGTTCAAAAAATATAACAATTTATGTCAAATTTCAAAATGGCGGACAGGCGGTTCAGTCAAACCTGGCATAATACACATTGACAGATGCGGCATGAGGCAAGGTATCCATAGACAGCAAGTTCATAATTTTCTGACAAACAGTTCAGTAGTTATGGGCAAAAATATCATTTTTTTAAATCTCATGACCCATAGGTGGCGCTGTCACCAAATTTGGCATGGACCCCAGGTTCATGGTCAACATTAAGTGTACCAAATTTTATTTCAATTGATCAAAGAATGACCGAGCTACAGCTTCAGAACCATTTTTGCGTCAACCTTGTTAAGTTTGCGCATTTATTACTTTTGAACAAAAATAATTATAATAATTCTGTTCGGTCATTTCTGTGCGGATCACTCCAAAGATCATCTGTGCCAAATCTCATAAGAATTGAACCACGTTTGAAGAAGGAGTAGCGAAAAAACGAAATACTGTACATTTCAAAATGGCCACTACTGTAATGGGTGGAGTCTTACTGTAAAGTATCAAATTCAATAAGCGGGATGAGAGCAATCACGTGTACTAAGTAGAATTTTCATAGATCAAATGGTTCACCAGTTATAAAAGTTTCAACATTGAATTTTTGGACTACTGGTGGCGCTATAGAGTTACTGCTAAAGACCCCATTTTTGGTCACATGACTATTTATGACCACCTCTACAACTGTGCCAAATTTCATCATTTTCCTATGTACGGTTCATAGGGCTGCCATTGACTCCCATTGGGGAAAAATAATAATAATAATAATAATAATAATAATACTAACAATTACAATAGGTGTCTCAGCACCTTCGGTGCTTGACCCCTAATAATAATAATAATAATAAGAAAACCATCAATTGCAATAGTGGCCTGCCGCCCTGTGGGCTTGGCCCCTAACAAGGAATTTATGTGTACCATTACAGACATTATTTACTTTGAGTTATCAGTGTGTACCTTCAGTATTTCGATACCTTAGGTGACTAATACTGTATGGACTCTTTAGGTACAAATGTGTACTTTTTAAAAGGGTGCCACCCCAGTGACTGATTTTGTACCTTTACTTCTTATAGTGTATAGAATAATTTACTATAGTACATAATGTACTATACTATAGTATTTGTTCTTGTGGGAAGGGTGTTCAGCAGTTTAGGGAACAAACTGGTCTGTTTCAAGATGATCAGATACATTTAGTTCACTCAGCAGTGTTGTGTACAGATCTTGTGCTATCAGCTTGAGGTTTGGTCAGTTTTCTCAACTCCTGATGGGAATAAAGAGTATGATGTTTTGGTCGTGACCCTGAAAAAACAGCAACAACAGGAGTTTTAGCATCAAGGCTACAGACTATCGCTCACGGTCGCCCTTTCACTCCATAAACATCCGGATACACAAGGATCCCTCTCATTATTTCTGCTAGTTTTCTTCTACCTTAGTTTGAATTTTTTTGTCAAGCAATGCGCCGTAGTGGCCTTCGACCGCAGAATAATTTCACAGCCTCTTACACCCGAGATAAATCCTCCAAACATCTTAATACCCTGCTGAATATCTTTTTGTTTTGTGATGAACAGATTGTGATAGCTGAGCTGAAGCTGTTTATTGTCTGATCGTGTTTGAAAAGTCTCTTGCAAATCAGCGTCTTTGTTTGCTTGCGTTCTTCAGTCCTGCGGGTGCTTGTGTTCTTCACGAACGTCTGTATCGAGGAAAAGTCTTTTGTTCAGACAGTGTTTGTCTTTTTGTGTTCGTCTATTGTGCGGATTGAATAGAGTCGTACGGCTCTCCGCTCATTCAGACACTGGCAGTCTCTCAATAAGGACGTGTGCTGCCAAATATAAGACAATTTTACAAAGTCACCCCTTTTTCATACACATTATTCCGATGTATTTCTTATGAATGGAAAAACAAGATAATGTCATTTCTTTCTATCCATTCAAATGATTAGATTAGATCTAATTTATATGAATGCTTTCACATAGAAACCTTATGTGTTTAGTTCTGTAAAATTAAGGTTATGTATCCCCCGCGATGACCCTGGGTGTTAAACTGTAAAAGTTTTTTCCACATCTTTTTGTAATTTATTTTTAAAAAAAATTTGTTGCATTACTTTTGAGACTCCCTTAAACGATTTGGTTTAAAGGGTTAGTTCATACGAAAATGAACATTTGGTCAATCTCCCACGCATATTAACAAAAGCTGCGCATACATGCATTAAACACCGGCGTTGTGCATCAGCCATAGACATAGAAATTTGCACAATGCATTAAATCTACTTATGGCCAGATGAATCTAATAAGACTTTTTCTTGAAGTTTAGATGTGTTTGTAATTGAACAAAGTTTTTTTTATCAGTCATTGTTTGCATTTCAACATTTAGTTTGACGGGTCTTGAGGTCACAATGGCCTGAACAACAGACAAACAGTCTCGGCAGTAAATTGAGATGGCGCTGATAATCTACACAGATAAACAGACGTAATGAAATGATATGAATCCATAAAGCTGCGTCCCGCTGTAATGAGGTTTGCTCATGTCTTGGCCTTTATTTTAGCCGATGTGCATTATAGAGGTTATTATCCCCAGAGAGGAACAGAGATTTTATCTGTCTTCACCGCACCATGGGCCCGCGTCCTTGGACGATTTTGTTTAAGGGCATCCGTGAATACTTTGGGCTGTGTGACGATTTAGGATCTTGGTCACATACTGTTAAGCCAAATTGCAATGTTCAAAATCAGTTCTAGCTTACTATTCACTAAATACTGCACAGTATATGCTCTATACGGTCTGATATTTTTAAAAGTAAATGTTTTATCCTGTGATAAATAGTTCAACTGTAATAAGCTGTGTTGTTGTCTCATGACCTCATCACATGACACACAAAAAATGTTCATTCAACCTGATTTAATTAAGGAACACTTTTCCACAAATTAGTTTAGGCTTGTACAACGAGAATAGAAACAAATTTAAACAAATAACCTTTTGTTGCACCAATTTAATAAACATATCTTGTTCAATAAACTTCAGTTAAGGAAAACTTTTCCATGCAATTAGTTCTGGTCTGTTCAACAAGGACAAAACAAGTTAATTCAAACAAAGTCTTAAAAATCATTATAAACAAACATTAAACACTATAAAGTTTTTAATAGGAGGAAAAGTCTTTTTGAGACAAAAACCCTTGAGAGAGAGCCAGACAACTCATTCTATAGAAGATATACTATATATTAGATACTATATTATACAATTTTATGGGAATTAAAACATTAAAAAATTTATTTATATATTTAGTAGATTAAATGGAAAACGGTCAGTGGTCGCTGGGCAGGCCTGATAAAATTAAGTTGAGACTAAAAATAAAACATTGTGTTGTATTAAGTAAATTGGACACAAAATAATTTTTTTAAATGTTCATGACTGCTTTCCAGCCATCATGTTGGAAATTAAAGGTACAGTATGTAAGATATATGCATTAAAGTGCACCTATTTCATTGCTAAAAAACAACATTATTTTGTGTATTTGCTATAATATGATGTGTTTGCGTGGTTTATGGTTAAAAATACATTATTTTCCACATACTGTACATTTTTGTAGCTCCAGATTTCTGTGAATCTGAAGTGGGAGGAATTATGAAAATGTCGGTCTTCTCTACATCACCAATCCCAGGATGAAAATTGTTGCCTACAATCCGCGTTTGTTGTAGTCTAAGAAAAGAGATTTACATTGGAGATGATAACGTCATTGTTTACTTTGGGGTTTGTACCTTTTGCATATTGTTAAAGGTATACTTCACCAATTTAGCATTCAGCTTTGTATCTGTAGAAACCCGGCAGTATTACTGAATGACCATGTTTCCCTCCATCATTTCCCCCTGAGAGGAGAGATATCTGCATTTTGGTTCTGCAAAAAAGTCCTCCGATGATGCAAAAATCGTCATATTACATCATCGGAGGACTTTTTGCAGAACCAAAATGCAGATATCTCTCCTCTCAGGGGGAAATGAGGGAGGGAAACATGGTCATTCAGTAATACTGCCGGGTTTCTACAGATACAAAGCTGAATGCTAAGTCGGTGAAGTATCCCTTTAACATGTACTAATACACACTTGCACACCAAAGGAAATGTAAAATCATGAATCGGACCATTGGTGCTCTTTAAAATATGAAAAATTGCACGTGACCCCTAAAACTTGTGCTTATATCATCCCAAATGCTTTTAACAATGTTTAAGTTCAGAAAATTCACAGTATAAAAAAGCATTTTACCCCTGTTCATACTGTAGGGTCGCTTGTCAATAGTGTAATGTCATGGTTTTCCTCGGTTTTTGCTTTTACTGAAGTAGAAATCTAATGATGCTTAAAATAATGTCTACACTGTAAAAAGTGAAAAGTTGGTTCAAGGTAATTTCAATTGGTAACACCTAAAAAAGTTATTTCAACTCAAAATTTTACCTAAAGTACCTTGGCAACTTGGTATAAGCACTTATACCTATGACAAATGACCTCCCTATAACAATTCGCTTTGTTTCCTAATCTTTGTAAGTCCGTTTGGATAAAAGCGTCTGCTAAATGCCTAAATGTAAATATTTAAAAACTGTAAATCAGGAGAGTCATTATTTTCCATGTAAAATGAGTAAATAGCAGAAGAGCATTGGAGACACATGCTTATCCGAGGCAGACGGTGTCTGTTCCGGCACTGATAGCGAAAACTTCATCTTCACCTCCTGAATGACGGACAGAGCGAGAAACTGACAGTCAAACTCACTCATTAAACGATCAGAGGAAAGAAACGCAGGGTTACTTCTTACCTTAAACACGGACACAGAAAACAATAGACTGAGCTCATACACTTTAATTGTTTTCTTTCAACACAGAAATGATTGACATTCTGTTCATTTGAGGACTTCTAGAGGTTTCTTCAGCGTTTCATGAAGTTTAATCGAATGGTTTTCTAATAGGTACATGGGCATTTAAATGAATTGTTCTTGGTTGTTTAAATACACACTGGAAGTTTCTAGTAGATTACATTAGACTGTGGTTTTCAAGACTCATTCTTTAAGGCAACTGTTTTTAAATCACCTGGAAATCCTTTATTGTTTCTTCAGGTATTTGTTTAAACCTGCTAAGATAAGCCGACTTTCTTGTGTAACTTCAAATTTTTACTTCTCATTTTAAAAGCAGCCTTACAGAATGTCTGAATGTGCAAGTTTTAGTTAAGCATATACAAATATCGCTATCTCATGGAATTTCGTACATATTTTACGAGTTGGCAACTACGTACGACCACATTCGTAATTTTTTTTAATGATTTGCTTTTACACCTGTGACGTTTGGGTTAGGGGTGGGGTTTTGTTATTGTTTTTTTATGATAATCGTATGTTTTTGTCTGATTCACTTCGTACGAATTCATACAAATGAGCCAAATTCTCGTGAGATCAGGCTAAAATATCAGTCGTATCAGTCGATTCTCTTGTGTGTTGTATGTGAAGAGCGCTGTTTATATGTGCAAAGTCGCTGTCTGTTTAATGCATTAAGCTGCATTCAGATCATAGACTGTAAAAAAAGATGGACGACGCCCGTTCGCTCTCTTCCATTTCTCTTTCTTTCTCTTTGCACCAAATGGCAGTGCTGTGGTTGGATAGTGCAGATAAAGGGGCGGTATTATTGTAATTGGCCTTGCTACCTACCTCACAAAACAGACGAAATCTGAACCACCCAATTTTTCACATGCTTGCGAAAGAATGGCTTACCAAAACTAAGTTACTGGGTTGTTCCTTTTCATTTTTTCTAGGTTGATAGAAGCACTGGGGACCCAATTATAGCACTTAAACATGACAAAAGTCAGATTTTCACACTATGACCCTTTAAGAAAATCACTTAAGTCCTTAGCGACAGTCCATAAATAAATTTTTGATATATTTATGGACTTTTGTTGCTGGGGTGATACCCTAAGGTTCCATTTTGTCTCTTTACAGCTATGCTAAACATAATACAATGTTTATATTTGATTACCCCTAAACAGTAACTGGTACAAAATTGTTCCTTAAGGTACACAATAGGTCCTTAGGGTATAATATTGTACCCCAAACGGTACAACATTTTAATGTGCTGTATAGGCATAAAGGTACAAAAATGAACCCCTGAGGATATCACTCCAGTGACAAATTTTCATGATATTTGGCACAAGAAAATCCATAATTTTGTCCCATACAATGTATTGTTGGATATTGCTACAAATATACCTGGGCAACCTATGACTGGTTGTGTGGTCCAGGGTCATTTCATTTTATTTGGGCTGTTGGTTTAGTTCAGCTCACTGTTTTGCACAGAGCTATAGAGCAAGATTTTGAGATGTTTTGTGTGTGGTCGGGGTTCAGTAAATCCCTCAGGGTAAAAACACCATAACTTTAGTAAACAAGACACATAGAGAGAGAGAGAGAGAGATGTCAAGAGATAAACAGTGTTCGTGAATACTGAAGTTGTTATTACGAAATATACTTCAGGGCACATGATCTGTTTGATAGCATTTTTTGTTTGCAGTAAATCGTCATGTTAAATTTGTTGTAATACAAGTAAAAATTTATAATAGTTCTGCTATGAGTACTTGGATTTAATGCTGAAATGTTTGCAAAAGGTTTGAGCGAGTATCGATCGTAATGTCTCTCTGGAGTTTAATATGTAAACTGAGTTTGATGAAGCGTGAGAAATTATCTCTCCTTTCATTATTGACTCTTCATTTATTGATTGAGGAAAGAAAGAAGATTGCTGTTTAAATCTGCTGTACCGGGAAGGTTTTTCAGTATGGTAAGACAGAAAGCTGTAGATGTTTTCTCAGAGATATGAGTATGAGATACATGAAGTCTGCGGGATCAATGACTCGGTAGTGTAAAATGAGACTGTATGATTTAACCTGTGATCTCACCCTGCAGCTCAGATTTAAAGTGTGATGTCACACCGCAAGGATCATTTCACACGGAAGGATATGTAAAATCTGACCCTAGACCAGTCACATGTAGCACATGTTGTAGCAATAGCCAACAATACATTATATGGGTCAAAATTATAGATTTTTTAAAATGCCAAAAATCATGATTCATAAAGACATTTTGTACATTTCCTACTTTTTATCAAATTTGTATTTATCATTGCTAAGGGCTTCATTTGGACAACTTTAAAGGCGATGACTTTCTCTCTTCAAAAGTGTGCATGGATTTTAGTTGACTCCGGGCCGGATCTGCACCTGATCTGCGCCAAAATCAGTAGCTCCGGTGCAGATCCGGCACGGAGTAGTGTGCTGAAAATAGTTGAAAACTGCAGTGGTAAAGCTCAAAATTACAAAAAATGTTATGCATTACAGTATAACAAAACAATATGACAAGTGTACTGTATTCTTATTCGTTCTGCTTTAATACTTGTTATAAAAGTGTACAGGCTGAAATTAACATCTTATAATATTGCATCCCTACAATGAATGGCTTACTCTTGCTTTGCATAAAAGTCTGTCAAATGTCTAAGTGTAAAATTGATTTCAGAATGCCAACAAAGAAAGGTTTGTTTTTCCTTTATAAGTGTTGCCGGGAGGAATGCGGTGAGGATTTGATGTCGGCTCAAGCAGTGAGACTTGATGTGTTTGACACAATACTAGCTGCAGGTCAATGTAAAGGCTAAAGAGTTGAATTTCAGCTCTGTTTCTACAGCTGGGCCAGAGTTTCTCTGCAGTAGCTCAGGTTCTCCTGGTGGATGTGTTTGTACATTGGTGAGGATGGATTTTGGTTGTTTTTCTCACGGTAATAGGACATGATGCAGTAATGGTCTGAGTAAAGTAGAGTTTAAAGAGAGAGAGAGAGAGAGAGAGAGAGAGAGAGAGAGAGAGAGGACAGTAATGGATCCTGAACTCAACTCAGCTCATTATTTTACCAGCGGTGAGACCGAGAGTTTCTGCACCACTGCAGTCCAAATACATCCCGCATACATCACCTGTGTGTGTGTGTGTGTGTGTGTGTGTGTGTGTGTGTGTGTGTGTGTGTGTGTGTGTGTGTGTGTGTGTGTGTGTGTGTGTGTGTGTGTGTGTGTGTGTGTGTGTGTGTGCGTGTTTGTTGTGAAAAGACCAGAAATAAGTAAGATGTGTGTTGTGACCTGTTTCTGTGTGTTTGTGCTTGATATGTGTGCGTGCGTATGTACGTGTGTGTGTATTGGGGTGAAAAGGGTCTCAGCAGGTTTAATTGTAATTGATTGTATGGTAATTGTTTATTAATGAATATTCAGTAGTGTTTACTGCAGTACTGTGATATGAACTTGGCCCTTGGCTGCACTGTAAAAAAATTCCGTAGAAATTAGAATGTTATTGCAGCTGGGTTGCCGGTAATTTACCGTAGATTTACATTTATGTAATTTACTGGCAAGAATTTGTTCAAAGTTCAATCAATTTTAAATATTAACAAGTCTTTATCTTTACAGAATTAAACTATACAATAACAGCCTCATGCAAAGCATTCTGGGAACCAGAAATCATCATCAACCTTTTTCTGTTTTTTTGCTTCAGATTTTGTTTCCCAGAATGTTTTGCTTGATGCTGTTTTTTTAGTTTTACTCTATAAAGACAAAGACTTGTAAATGTTTAATCTTCATTTAACTTTAAACAAAATGTTGCCAGTTAAAAACATACATTTAAATCTACGGTAAATTACCGGCAACCCAGCTGCAATTTCTATGGATTTTTTTTACAGTGTGCCGTATAGGCATATACATTAACAAATACACACTAGGGCTTTGTCCATGGGAATTGAGATCCCGATTCTCTCACCTGATTCTCCATTTTTTACAAAAACATTTATTATGCACTTAACTTAAAAAAAATGTGCTACAGGACTTTCAGTTATAATAACGTCTCTTTTAAAAGTCTATTTTCTTTATTTAAGACCCCTTAAAATTTTGAGTAATTTAAAATATAGTAGCTGTTAAATAGCACCTGTGCTTTTTGTACTATCGATCTGGCCAACCTTAAAACTTTAAAAACACTAAACCTTTAAAAGACTAAACAATCAACATTTTGAGGCATCAGAGAGAAACGCAGACATGTAACAATGTTCCCCTCGTGCTAAAAACCCTTTCTAATGGGGAACTTGTGGCGGTGACACAGAGTCCGTTTCTCAATCTGAAGGCTGCAGCCTCTGGAGGTCACATTTCTAAGCAGCGCATCATAATTTCAGAATATTAACAATTAACGTTATAAAGATGACTAATATTTTTAGTTAATAATAAATTGTTGAAGTATGTTTATGAATTGCGAATGTAATGCTCCGTTAACTCGAATGAACCAGGCTTGATGACGTATGCAGCCTTCCGATTTAGAAACGTCCGAAGGTAACTAATTTCCTTGCCTTCTTTCGAAACCAATGTTGTTGCATCGTCACTTTCTCCGTCACCACCAGGATTTTCCACAATTAATTTTTTGTGAAAATTGCCACTCCAAATCCACCGAGTAAATGAATGTGTATAGGTCCCGATTCTCCACCTTGTTATACGTAACGCGAGTGACAGCGGAACGCCGCAAATGAGATGAGAGAGAGGAGAGAAACGATCGGGTCTGATTGGTGAATGAATAGGGTTTGGTTTTACCCTGTATGAGTGTGTGTTAGCAAGTTTGACTGATATTATAGCATCTTGGAATGTAATGTAAATACGTGAACACATGAATGCAGCATCTGAATACAGGGAAATACTGTAATACTGTATGCAAGTGAATCACCATCATTTAAAATGAAGATCGATTTTATGTTTAAATCGAGATCCTGATTCTTTTTCGATTAATTGTGCAGCCCTAATACATACACACTTACAGTAAACTCTTTCTGTGTATGTTTAGTTGTGAATTTCTTTATTTGATGTTTCGTGTTTGACACTGAAAATATCTGTATTTAAAGGAAAACACCACCATTTTCAATATTTTACTATGTTCTTACCTCAACTTAGATGAATTAATACATAACTATCTTTTTTTTAAATGATTAAGGGGTCTGCAAAAGCAAGGGACAAGCATTTCATCCTTTTTTGTAGAATGACCCTCATATACTGTAAGTTGCGGTAAGAACATAATAAAATATTTAAAGCTGTAGCCGTGTATAATGTGAAATAGCCATTAGAAGCGTCTGTAGGAGGTGTGTATTGTGACATGACGCGTGATAGTTTACATGATGTGCCAAGCACATATTTTGACATGACGATGCTTAAGATGCTTTAAGATAGTTTGCATTTATTCAGAGCGAATTACAGTGCATTCAAGCTATGCGTTTTATATGTTTGTGTGGAAAAAACCCTCAACCTTTCATCTTTTAATGCAATGCTTTACCAATCTACTCCAAAATAGCTGTCACTGGGACTTTACCCTTTCAAAAATTACCTCAACATATGTACACAAATCTGTACCCAAATGATACATGAAGGGTACTGCGCCAGTGACAGCTAAGGACCTTTTTTCTGACAGTTTAATCTTTTACATTGCATGTGTAAAAGCCCTCACTGAATATCACAAACACTGTCTGTATATGTGTGGATTTCCAAAATGCTGCTCAAAAAGAGGAGCTTGAAGTCCACCTGAAGCCTGTACAGATCATCCCTGAGGTATCAGAGACAGATGACACATACTGTTAACTGTGTCCAGTGTGTTTAATGGCTGAAGGTGAGAGATAATCGTGTGTTAATGAGCATGAGGTGTTGTTAACGTGTGATGTGACCTGTGTTAACCAGAATTACAGGCATGACGGGATCCGGTCACGGTGAAAATCTCATCCAGTGTGTTTTTGTATACAGAAAACTTCACGATTAAATAATCTGCAGTCCCAAAAGCCACAATCAGCGTTTCTTGATGAAAACTTGGGATGTGATGTTTATGTTGATAGGCAATTCATCGGTAAGTGCTCGGAGAAAAGAGCTTCTTGTTTCTCCATGTTTACTGATGAGACAATTTCTTCTCCATTCTTCTCTTTTGCGGCTTTAACTAAACTGAAGAAGAAGAAACTTCTCAAGTGGCCATCAGGAAATTATTGCACTTGAGATGTCACACCTGACTCCATCTGGATGAGAAACGCTGAATGATTTTGATAGGATGGATAACCGTCCAATCAGACATGTCTCTTCCCTAACATCCCTAGGTAGTGTACTTTAATTTCTTTATAAAGGGCTTATCAGTGGTTTTGGTAGTTTTTCTGTCCTCATGTTCAATTTCTCTTCAGAAGAATTAAGCGGTCATTTGAAATTATTTTTAATTAACCCTTAACATTTTGTATTGCATTTATTTATTAGATTTTTCGCTATGGACATAAACAATAAAAAATAAATCAATTTGATCAGAAGAAAAATGTATAACATAGTTAGTTGTAAGAAAATATTCTTAAAAACCTGAAAGGATAAGATTCAATGCTTATGTAATGTCGTTTATTAGTACTGTGTGCTGAGCTGTGTACTACCTATGGTGCATTGCAAATAATAATACCATAATTACAAGGAAAACGTTTGTCTAACATTTATAGATTACAAGTTTTGTAAAACAATAAATAAATATGAATGATCATTAAAACTTTGCTAAAGTTGGTAGTGGCCTAAGACAGTACTGTACAGTGGTGTAAAAAAGTGTTGCCCCCCTTCCAGATTTCTTATATTTTTGCATATTTGTCACACTTTAATGTTTCAGATGACCAAACAAATGTAAATGTTTTTGGACAATTTCTGGGCATCTGTTTGTTACCTCAACCTAAAGCGAACTTGGATTCTGCAGCAGGACAATGATGCAAAACACACCAGCAAGTCCACGTCTGAATGGCTGAAGAAAAACAAAATGAAGACTTTGGAGTGGCCGAGTCAAAGGCCCTATCCCAAATGGTGCCCTTTATGTGGACCTTCGGTTTCGTAGCCTAAAATTACACTACATGATGTCATCAGTGTGGAATCTGCGGAAGTCCACAATTCTGAAGTGTGCCATTTGGGACAGGGCCAAAGTCCTGACCTCAATCCTAGTGAGATGCTGTGGCATGACTTTAAAAGGTGGTTCATGATCGAAATCCCTGCAGTGTCGCTAAATAACAACAATTCTGCAAAGATGGTTGGGCCAAAATTTCTCCAGAGCGCTGTAACAGACTCATTGCAAGTTACCGCAAATGCTTGATTGCAGTTGTTGCTGCTAAGGGTGGCCCAACCAGTTATTAGGTTTAGGGGGCAAACACTTTTTTGTTTTGGATTTGGTCATAAGAAATCTGGAGGGGGCGACACTTTTTCACACCACTGTATATAAAATAACTAAATTGAGACTTCAGTGAAAGATTTGATGACATCACACCCAATGCTTCATGTGATTGTACGATCTCTGCTGAGTTTAATGCGTAGTTCTCGTTTCCATGGTAACAGCTGCTTTTCTGATTGGTGGATCAAAGTCTGATCTTTTGTCAAGATTATATATAGTTTAGTTATTCTCCAGGAAATTGGCTATTAAACACATATTTTACAGTATTTCACACTAACTAGTGGCAGCATGCGACATCACTTAATAACCTCTGTGCTGATAGGTTTATACATTATTGCTAAAAATCAATATCTCTATATGAAGAAAATAAGTGTAATTTTTTTCTCCTCTCTTGGGTCTGCTGATGAATACACGGGGCTTGCAAACAAGCAAAACATCACCAAAGTTTTTAAGCAACAGTAAAGAGGAAAGTTTTTGAAGTCTTTTTTTTATCTGTCAGAGGTTCTTAATTCAGTTGTCTCATGTTAGGACATGAACAACATTGGTTCTTCTCATTTTCTTTAGTTCAGTGAAATGGAGGAGATGTTTCACCTTAGCAGTGGTTTGTCTCAGAAAAACAGTAGCTGTTGGTGACAGTCGAGTGAATACAAGTCATCAATCAACACGGCTGAAAAGGTTTCTAGTTGTGACAGGTTATCAGCATCATGACAGATGTGCTGGGAAATCTCCAACGCATTCATTTAGTCAAAGTGTCATAGAAATCTTTATAAACACATTCATTCACACACACAGAGAGAGAGAGAGAGAGAGAGAGAGAGAGAGAGAGAGAGAGAGAGAGAGAGAGACTGCAGCTTTCTATTCTTTGCTAGCACTTTCGTATCTTCTTTCTAGAAAATATTTGTGTCTTTATAGTGTACTTCACATGCTATACTATACAGTTCTTTTGAGATAAAGTTCTTAATGTTTTATTGTAAACATAATTTTTTGTATTTGTGTTCTTAATATACATTTCTTGTTCTTTTGTGCATTACTGCTCGCAAATATTTAAGTTCACAAGTTTTTGTCCACTTAATATCTTCTCATTCCATTGTTAAATGATATTTAACTTCTTTAACTCTGTGGACCCTGTACCGGGTCCAGAATTATCTTATTTTGACTTAATATAAAATATTCCTGTAATTTGTAATGGTCTGTCATGGACCCAGTAACACATATGAGATACTGTTTGAAAGCTTAGACTCTCTACTTTCTGCAGATATGCATCACTTTGACATATCTTTTACTGTAAAAGTTATTTACAATTAATTTACACCATCACCCCCCCCCCCCCCGATATTTTTTAATATCTTTTAATATTCATATATTTCATGTTTTTTAAGTATGACAAACATGGGCAAGTCTTATATCAAATGAAAGCTCTCAGTCTCAGGAATAAGTCTGCAGCGTTATTTTTGTCCTATTATCATCACCTATCTAACAATCATCGAATGAATAATGAGGTAAAAAATTGTCTTTTGTAAACATATGGGAAACTTGAGTGTGGACTGCCTCAGATAGCACATATAGCCACAAATGATACACCATCTTTTATTTTAGGTCCTACTCTAAACAATGAGTCCATTCACAGCATTTTCTTTGGTTGTGTGCATTATTAATCCCTTGCTATTTATTATATGTGGAAAACAAAAAATTAATATTTATATGAAAAATGTATTTTCGCACACTTCAGTAAAATGAGAATAACTTTTGAATGCAACATGCTAAAGAGTTCATTCTTTTTTTGGGTGTTTACTGTCTGCTGCTGCTAACAACCAGAACTGTCTGCAGTCTGCTAGAGCACACAGAACCAGAGTTATACACTATCAAAGATAGTATTTACAACATAAAAAAAGAAAATTTGGTGTTTTAGCATATGAAAAACCACATAAATAACACTATTTGTCACAAACAACAGCTTTTAATGTAACTTCAAAGGGATTTTTGCAAAATGATATAAAGATATTGCATTTATTCCACTGTATGTGGTTATGGGGACACTTCAAATGTTTTTAGGCAGAAATTGTATACCATAAGCGTATTATTCCTCCCATCAGTTGGAGTAAAATAACTTTTGCATTTATTATGATAGAGAAAAAATTCCTTTTTCCTCTGTAAGCTGGCAATTGCTGGAATCAAACAAAACTGTCTGGAGGTTTCGTTACCACTCAGGGCCAGAGTTATACACTTTTAAATACATACTTTAGAAAAAAAACATCAAAAAGCGCCTATTTATTTTTGTGCTTATTAGAGAACTGACAACACATACAACCATGTTTAGCACTTTTAACAGTGTTTTATGTAATTTCAAAGGGTTTCCTGTAAAATGATACCAAACTTTTGTATGTGCACCTCTGCATGTGGGTATGGGAAGCTTTTGAAACTGGGTAGGCCAAATCCAGGCGAAAATCCCCAAAATAGCCTCAGAGTGTAAGTTAACTTATAAAACTATACGGTAAAGCACAAATTGATAGCATTACTGCGGGCATTAACTAAAACAATTACCCTTTATACTGTACTTCACATGATAGAAACATTTGGTAATACTTAAAATAAGTTTGTATTTGTTAGCATTAGTTAATGCATTGGTTAACATGAACTAACATTAAAACATATACAGCATTTATTCATCTTCATGTTAAAGGTATTGCGGAGGATTTCATCAAGACTATTGGTCCTCCTAGTTGTCAATCAGGAGTGTTGTGAAGTGGAGAAGGCGGTTATTTTATAAAATTCGAGAAAATCCTCTGCTACACCTTTAGCATTTACTGACATTTACAAAATAAAAAATTATACCTGCACAATAAACTAACATGAACAATAGTATATAGTTCTTGATGTTTTATTGTAACTTTAAAGTGAACATTATTTTAGTATTTGTGTTCTTAATATACATTTCTTGTTCTTTTGTGCATTACTGCTTGCAAATATCCAACGACCACCGGCTGAACCAGTTTAATCCGCTTACCCGCTTCCTATCCCTACCGTGTTTATATATATAAATATATTTTCATTTCTTCCAAGGGTTTTTGTCCTTCTAGGAGTTTTTCCCACTGGGTTTACTCCTAGGGGTTTTTTCGTCCCAGGGAGAGTCAGCCAACTTTGGCTTAACTTAGCACTTTACTGTATACGTTACATTATTACTACGCTCGCTTGTACGGTTTATCCTTAGCCGCTATATTCTACTTCTTATATTATCTATTGATTATCTGTGTTCTCCCCTACATCTACTTATGTAAAGCTGCTTTGCAACAATTAACAATTGTGAAAAGCGTTATATAAATAAAATTGAATTGAATTGAACAAGAGATTTTAAGCTAGATGCATTTTTTTTTTTTTTTTTGGGTTCGCATCAAATGTTCTTTGACTGTTATACGTAATAAATGTGTTTATGAGTAAAGGGTTGATTTGATGAAAGCCGTTATTTTGAGTAAGATGCCAAATGTATTCAAATTTGACATTGAAGGGGTGCATACAACCTTTTTGCCCACCGGCAACTATAGATGCCGCACATTCAAATACGATTTTCAAAAAAAGAAAAAGAAAAATGGGGAAAATAAATGCAGAACTGAGGACACTATTAACACAATTATATGCATGAAACCATTCAGAAAAATTTGGGCACAAATGGGTTAACATTAACTAAACAGTTGTTATCAGTGGGGTATTAAGGCTATTCTCAAGGACACTGAAGGATGTCTAGAATGCAGTTGAATTTTCACAAACCATGACTATTATGATTACATCTAGCTAGTTTACTAACTATACCTTTTAGTTTAGCGAAGAAACAGTTGTATGATCACAGAGCTTACTTGATTTCAAATGTTTTGTTTAGTAATAAGGCCAACTAGTGGTGCAGGCATACCATCTTTTTTTGAGTGGTCTCAGACATCAGAGTATCAAATCTGGTAAAACAAAATATATTTTTATTGCGGAGTTATAAACATTTATGTCTAAAAACACACAAAAATTAATGTAACTTAGTTTTTTTTTAATTTTTGACCATTTCGGCCTCCTGTGTTGTGTTCGAGTCAATCAAAATATCGCGTGCAGAGATTTGTGTCTAATTTTTAGGACTCAGAGGAAAGAAGTCACATAAAAATACTTTGATCGCAGCCAAAGTCTTAGGCATGTAAAATATTTATCTGACCACTAGGTGGCGCTGTGACAAAACAGTGCATGCACCTTCAGGTCCTTACTGCTATCACAAGTACCAAGTGTCGTGTCAATATCCATAAGTTTTGCGAAGATACAGCATTAAATCCGTTTTTTCACACTCTACGTAAAATTTATTGACGTGGTATTAGGGCTGGGTATCGATTCAGATGTTCCAGATCGATTCGATTTCGATTCACAAGCTATCAAATCGATTCGATTCCGATTCTCGATTACATTTTCGATTCCGGTTATCCGGTAGGTTTTTATACTCGATTCTCGATTCAACTCAATGAATATAGATTTAATACACATACTATATTAATAAAAAAGAACAGTGAACAGCAGTTTACAAGTGGGTAATTAATAAAAAGAAATTAAAAGCCAAAACACGTCTTGCTTGCAAAATCTAAAATGCTTCCATTCCTCCGTTCAATGTTTGCGGAAATAAATATGAAAAAAATCGATTCTGCTCTTTGAGAATCGATTTTTAATAGACCACTTTTAAAAAAACGATTAATCGAAAAATCGATTTTTTTTTGCCCAGCCCTACGTGGTATACGGAAAAAGATTGTCGAATTGACACGAATTCTATAATTTATTGCCTTGAGTGTCTCTCTATGCTACACACTGATTTTCAAGCAAATCGGACAAAGCTCTAGGACATACATGGGCAATATACGGCCCGGGGGCCGGATCCGGCCCGCATAGTGCTTCAATCCGGCCCCCGCAATGCACTCGCGATTTGGATGAAACTGTCATGGTTGTCAATACAAAATAAAATATAAAATAAAATAAAAAAGAAATAATAATAATAAATCATCTTCTCATGTCTTGTGTGTTCGTATGGTGTGTGTGTGTTATGATTGTTGCACGTGGGCATATCCCTGTAGTATGGGTACAGGTGGCCAATATGCAGGGTAGGAAATGAACCCTTGAAAGTAAATCCAGTTATTGTAATGTTAGAGTAGCCTAGGTCAGACAGGCCTAGCAAAAAATAAATATCAGAACCTTGAAATAGGCTGACAAAGTCAAAGTAACTGACTTTATATATATTTGCTTTGAATTAATTTTTACCATTTAATCATGTAATTATGTTTAATTGCAATTTTCCCAAGTGTGGCCCTCCGCTTACTTTGCCAAAGTAACTGTGGCCCTCAGGCTAAAACTGTTGCCCACCCCTGCTCTAGGAGGACTTTGAAAAAGTAGGTTTAATTAATAATTCAAAATGGCGGAAAAAAATGTATGACGGAAAATTACGTCATATGGTGACTTTTTTACTATGGTAACTTCTTGGACTGACCTCTATCTGTGGGTAAAAGTGCCCAACATAACTAATTGGATAATGAAGGAAAAATGTCTAAACAGTAAAATGTGAAAATGAGGCAAAAGTACAAATATGGCATGGCTGAACACCAGTGTAAAAACTTACATTATTTCATAGAGTACTATTGTTAAGACCATACATCATCACATTATCTTTAGTTTCATTAGTCATATAATCTATTACACGTAAAAACCCAATTTTATGTTATCAATACAAAAGTAACTCTTGACTTTGCCTCATGTGACATCAGCATCAACCATAGCAACATGACAACACACCCTTTATTCAACATGACTACACGCCCTTTATTCAACATGACTAACTGACAAACAGTTCTGATATTTCAGAAGTCCCAAATAGCTATTATACTTTTCTGGTTTCTCATACAATAGGAGGCTCATTCTGAACATGTGAATAGACTGAAATGTACAGTTTATAAAGAATAAAGCAGCAAGGTAGAATACAAGAGTTTTAAATAATGATTAAAGTATCCAAGTGACAAAAACCCAAATGACCGTGAACCCAAGAAACGAAGATACATTCTTACCACAGTTATGAAAAACAATCACAAGAAACAACACATGGGTACATAAATAAAGACAAATCAGTGGAAACCTCACACAGGTTAGTACAATAAGATGGGGCAACAAAAATAGGACTACAACTAGAAATTTGGACACGTAAAACTGTATAGGAGCTGACTTAATACATCCACTGAAAATCACCTTGACACCAGTTATTATGAGAAAATAAAAAGGGCAGATATGATTCAGCACAATCTGGCTGTTGTCCATTTATCGCACATTTGTTAAGCGATATATGAAAACATCTGCCAGTTAGTGTTTAAAAATCTGCTCTACTTTAAGTATGGCCATCAATGTTATGGCCTGCCTCCTACAGCAGCTGCTGCACCTGATCCGGCTGCAGCTGCTGCACCTGACCCGGCTGCAGCTGCGGCACCTGACCCGGCTGCAGCCGCGGCACCTGACCCGGCTGCAGCCGCCGCACCTGCTCCGGCTGCAGCCGCCGCACCTGCTCCGGCTGCAGCCGCCGCACCTGACCCGGCTGCAGCCGCCGCACCTGACCCGGCTGCAGCCGCGGCACCTGCTCCGGCTGCAGCCGCGGCACCTGCTCCGGCTGCAGCCGCGGCACCTGCTCCGGCTGCAGCCGCTGCACCTGCTCCGGCTGCAGCCGCTGCACCTGTACGTGATGCAGCCGCTGCTCCTGCATGTGCTGCACCTGCATTTACACCTGCATGTGCTGCAGCTGGTGCACCTGCTGCAACTGCACGTGCTGCACGTGCTGCATGTGCTGCAGCTGTTACACCTGCTTGTGCTGCTGCATCTGCATGTGCTACAACTGCATGTACTGCACCTTCTGCACATGCACGTACTTCAGCTTCTGCACGTGCTCTACCTACACATGCTGCACCTATTGCACATAGTACCAAGGTTCCTCCATATATTGCTGCTTTTAGTCCTATGTCTTTTATTGTTTGCATAAATATGCGTCTCTGAGCTTGTTTATAAATCTCATTAGTGTAGTACTTTTTTACATTAATGTTCACCATTTTATCAATCTTCTGCAGCAGCTCTGTTACTTGAGTTTGATCATTTTTATCTTGATTGTTAAATGCTTGATATCTACCCCCACACTTCTCAATTAATGCCTCTATTTCCGGACTCTCTTCGATAAATTCCTCTAATGTTTTACGATTCAGCAAATCTACATGAGTGAACAGAATGATGGTGTACTGTGCCACATCTTCACCAAAATTCTCCTGAATCCACTCCACTGTCTTCTGTTCCTCTTCTGTGAATCTCCCCACTTTGATGACGAGCAGGAACACGTGAGGACCAGGAGTAGACATCTCTATACACTTCCGTATTTCAGACGTCAGTTCTTTATTACTGATCGATGTATTAGAGATTCCTGGGGTGTCAGTCACTGAGATTTTTCGATTCTCCTTTGTTGTCTCTTCTTTTTCACAATGTCTAGTAACAACATTAGGGGAAAAATCTTCCTTAAACGCATCTCTACCCAGTATCTTGTTTCCTGATGCACTCTTTCCTGATCCAGTTTTACCCACCAGCACAATCCTCACTATTAGAGAATAAGCGATATATATTAGTAATGGTTATGTTTATAGAAATCAAATAATGTTGCATTGTTATTAAATAATATAGTAAAGATGAAATATCATTATCATGCATATTAAAGTAAGCAAGCATGAACCTACAGACGATTCTTCTAAATGTATTTATATGTCATTATCAGTTTTTCTATCAGAGATTCATATATATATGATAAGTTAAGTCATGAAATGGTAAATCATTTAAACATGAACAAAACAAGCATTACCATCTGGATAAACTGGTATTGTTTTTTGACATATCTATCATGTGAGCATTTGTTCTGAACAAAAGATACATTCCTTCCCTTTTTTACTTTCCTATGCCAATAACTATTTGCATACAGGGTGAATCCCGAGGGACTTAAAGAATTTATTAATAGAATTTAGTAACATTCAAAATGACATTGATAAAAGTGTCATATTGAATGTTACATAACACTTTTAAATATTAATTCAAGTAAAGGAAAATCCCAGCATGCAAAAACTTGTTGTTATATAAACACTGCATATTGTAATATATCCCAATGTTCATCTATACATTTCATTATTTTTAACACTTCTAAATCTAATGTGTCTTCAAAAAAATCTTCAAAAGCACACCTCTAATTATAATGTCATTTAACATTCTCGTAATCAAAGAAACATGATTTATGATGATAGATTACTCAGTGTTATACTTGATATGAAATTTAACCCTATAGTGTGTATGACTTTATATCATTGTGCAAAAGTTTGACTGACCTTTACTTGTTGATGCCATCACTGCTGTTGTGTTTAAGAGGACGACTGCCTGACTGTGTGTACTGAATACTTGACAGGAATAAAACTTTCCAACATGAAAGTGAAAGTAGCTTTGCTGTCTCTTTAAGGGTTAGTTAACCCAAACATGTACATTGTTTTGTAGTTCTAGACCTGTATTGTATATTTTAAGAACTTCATAAGAAACTCATATCCAAAGGTACAAAGTCATATACAATAAATCCATGGGTAGCATTTAATTTTTTTAAATACATGCAATATTTGCACCTTTAAAAGAAGAAAAATCGGCTTACCAGGCTGCAGGTAAAGCAGCTGCTCACACCTTCTAACTTTTCGTAATCTGTCCTAATTTATGTCCAAGAGATTCAGTAATAATCTTTTACATTTTCTTTTTAAATAATTTCAATCAGTGTTCCGTTTATTACACAGTACAGAAACTGCATTAATTAAAATGTTGAAAGATCTACTTATGGCAGCTGACTCTGGACAGTTGACTATATTAATTTCACTTAATTTAAGTGCTGCTTTTAATACCATTTCACACATCATTCTCTTGGAGAGACTGGTTTCCCTTGGAGTTAAGGGTGATTGCTTATCCGGTATTGAATCATATCCCTCTGGTCGGACCCAATTGGCATCACTTAAAAGTTACAGATCTGACACAACACAAGTCACTGTTGGTGTTCACCAGGGCTCTGTTTTGGGCCCTCTTTTGGTTATAATTTATTTACTTCCCCTTGAAAAAATATTCAGGAAGTTTGGAATTCTGTAACATTGTGGAATAAAGGCAGGCAGAGGTGGCAGATCCAAACGCAAGTGCTCTTTAATAGATATAAACAATGTTATTCAATGATTAAACTGAATAGCCTAAACAGAAACAAAACAAGAAACCAAACCCGGATAACCACATGCAACGACTGATACAAGACAATTGAAACACTGGAGTTATATACAAATGTGTGAACAAGATAACAAGACACACCTGGGAAACAATTAACACAAGGACCAATGAACAAAAGAACTACAAAAGACTACAAACTAACAAACAATGACAGGACTTCAAAATAAGGGTAACACTTATGTGGCTACCAGACACAGAACATACCTGGAAGGTTTAATAGGCTAAATTAACCGAACAAGCCAACAAGCATGAAGTTCACAGGCTCGTCATTACACATCACTCATTAAATTAAATTCATTTAATTACATAAATTCAGGAGCAGAATATAGCGGACTCTCACGGTTGTAGACGGTAATGTTTGTGTTTTACCTCATAAATGTCAAATTTAATACATACTGACTTACAAGGCGCACCTGACTATAAGACGCAGCTCCAGCCAAATTATGAAAAAAATGTGACTTATAGTACGGAAAATACGGTAATGCCTTTTTTAAATAACAAAAACAATATTGTGCCAGGTTTTAGGTGGTCAATGGCAAAGTCTATTTTAGTGACCTCAAAATAGCAATTCGCCAACAATGCGCCTGAACCTCGTTTTCAGACCAGAACACCCATGGGCGCAAAAAATGGGTGAAAATGCATTTTCTATTTAGACAACGGGATGCTAGACGTGAAAATGATAACTGCGCAGGGCTAAAACTAGCAAAAAACACTTGTGTTGCACCTTGCACCACATTGCGCCAGGTGTATGATAAGGCCCAAAGTATGTTAATTCAAGGTGTATTTTCTAGAATGCAGTTTGCAATGCAAACTTCCACAGTTTCTGATTTTAATGGAAAATATCAGGTAACTGTAGAATTTGGCTGTTTTTCACAGCTGTTTTTAACAGTGTACCATTGTCTGTGTACCTTTTTGTCTGTATGTGGTTAGTAAGCCAGTAAACATGTGAGCGCACGTGTTAATCACAGTGACACGCTATTCTCATACAGTAAGACAGTGTGAGTTTTATGTGAGCTCACTGTGAATTCAAAATATCAAGCAGGTTGACAAAAGATATCAGCGGGGCACAAAGTAATGCTTTTTGGCTTTGGCTCTCTATCATTCAAAAAAAATATTTAAGTTAAATTAATCTTTTTTTTTTTACACAATCAACACATTATTTAAAAGAAAAAAAAAGTATTGACCGCAACTGCATCATGTATAATTCTCCATTGTAAATCTCTGGCCGAGCAGCTGAAGAACCTGGTTGAAGTCGAGGTTTCGAAGGGCCAAGGCGAAGATGAAGGCCTATCTGACTGAAATATCTTATGAAGAAATTTGCAACGCAATTTAGGACCTTGTTCTTAGAAAGCATCCTCTCGTCGCTAGCAGATCTTCTGAAGGTAAGATGCCTCTTTGCCTAAGTACATTCTGGTGTAGATCTGTCAATGACATTGTTTTTTTGGTGCTAATAATGGTGCATTATCCATGCATAGTAATCCATTTTAGCATCATGATAAGTTATTTTTTTTTTTTTTTTGTGAGTGACAAGTTTAATATTTGATTAGATTTATTTAAGTGTAATATGTAAGGGATAATGTACAGCCGTAATGTACAGGTCATCAGTACGTAAATATCACCCTAAAGGGATTTATTCTTGATAACAACCCGTTGGCTGTACCCTGTCTGGTTACATTTTAATTTGATTGTCCATTTGAGACATTATACTAACTATAAATAACTTTGTAACTACATGTCAACTAACTGCCATTGGTAGCCTGACGTTGTCATACTCAATTTTGTGTCAGAATTTGAGTCTGATACCGCTCCATTGAGCTAAAATTATGAGGCGTGTCTCAACAGAAAAATGCCTCTCCACTCAATTGGATAGACCTACGACCAATCAGAGCAACAGAGTGTGTGACGTATGTTGAAATGTCGTCTTTTCCAGCCTGACCGAACTGCTAGTAATTTTGCTACAATGATACTAACATCATTGTGATTATACTAAGTCTGAGTTACCGAACGTACATCAACACCTACTATGTTTACAACATTTCATTTATATCACAACATTAAGTATTTACTAAGTCATACAGTAAGACTATCTCTTACCATTTGTATGTTATGTGAACTTCATCCACGACGATAGCTACCCATTACGTTGGCTTGAAAAATATCGGAGCCTAGCATGTCCCTCCACTTATTCAGCAACCACGATTCCAGGCTTCCAAAAAGAAGCTGGCAACGACCGCTAATTATATCCATCTCGTCGTGCACGCCGAGTTGCATCGCCTTGATACCAGTTTCAGTTGCTTCTTTAACTCTGTCCTCCATAAGTGCGACAAACTTTTGCCAAATGCCGTAGGAAGGACGGCAAAAACATAAACAAAATGCCTTGATCGTGTTTCTCTGTTACTCTTTTTAAATCAATGCTCTATCGATATCATTTAGAACAGACTCAATGTCAGAATCCACACATCTGAATTCTCCAGCGGCAGATTCAACACATGCGCTCTTTGGTGACGTGGTTGATACGTTACTGTTGATCATCTGTCCATCATCGTATAAAGCCCGCCCTCACAATTTGATTCGTCGACCAGTTTTGGGACTCGCATAGTAGCTCCTCAACGGAAAAACGCCAGGCTGGCACCCAGGCTATGTCATTGGAGTATAAGTAGACTGTAAAGGGCTCGTTATAGTCGTGCGTAGGTCCTACGGCGTAGCCGTGACGGCGTAGGTTCCGCGTCGGTTTTCATATTATACTTTTGCGTCGACGTGCAAACACGCGCGCAGGCCGCTGGTAGGCAGTATCCACGCGTGTAACCACAGTAGCAGCGCGAACACCAAAGAAGAAGAAGCTTTGCAAGTTAAGCCACAAACGAACAAGAAACAGCAACTTGTTGTGTATCATTTGAGAAGACCAGCAATGATGGATGTAAATAAACAGCGACTTTTGTTGCAGTTTGAGTTAAATCACTCCTCAACTTGGCCATTCTTTGTTTTCACAGTCGCAAATGGAAATACCTATGACGCAGTTTTTTTACCTGACGGGAGGGTTCTGGTGGACCAATCACAGCGCTTGCGGTCCGCGTAGAACTGACGCGCTGTTAAAAATTTTGCGAGGTGCGCTTCTGGCTACGCAGAGCTACGCACAGGCTACGGATAGCTACGGCGTAGAACCTACGCACGACTATAAATCGCCCTTAAGGGTTAGTTAAAAGGTTAGGGTTAATGGAATAAGTTGACATGCACCTGCAAGGATACTTATAGTCAGTAGAATATCTGTTGAGGGAACCACCACAATAAAGTAAATATTAAACAGACAGTTCACTAATACTCTAATGATTGGTAGTTGATAAGCAGTTGCAAAGTTACTTACAATTAGTAAAATGTCTAAAATTGACTATCGAAATAAAGTGTTATTTAGTTGCAATTTGAGTAAATATATTGTCACAGAATTGTTATTTGACATCTTTTATTAGCATTATTTTTAAGAAATATAAACCTTTTGCAAAAGAAACCGGTTTCTGGGTCTAAGTTGAAATTCAAAAGAAGAACATTCGGTTTAGGGATAATAACAATTTATTGATCGGCGATTAATAATAATTATTAAATTGATAAAACTTGGTGATGTTCAAAAAATGTCATGCACAAGTCCACTGCGCAAAAAAAAAACCAGTATCATTATCTTTGCTAAAAGTGTGCCGCAGGTCCAAGCTTAACTTAACACCCTCTTCTATGCGTTACATTATTACTACACTTGCTAGTATGATTTAATCTTAGCCGCTGCATTTTGCTGCTTATGTTGTACATCGATTTTTTTCTGTGTTTCTCTGGCATCTATGAATGCAAAGCTGCTTTGAAACAATTAAACAATTGTGAAAAGTGCTATATAAATAAAATTGAGTAGGCCTGCATTCTTTTCAAATGAGACCTTGATTGCAACCCATAGATCCACACATTTATTTATTCAAAGTGACACATACAGGATGCATGTTTGACAAATGAAAGCATTACATATACATCTATGTATCTTTTTATAATCTACAATTATCCCATAAAATATACAAAATATTTCTTGCTAGAGCATGGATGAGGGTATAAGTGCCCTCAAAAAGTATTGGTACAATGCAGGCAAACTTCCTCTGTTTGCTTAGTCAAAAAATGTCTAAACTAAGGGCATAGCAAGATGGCCGCTTGAACTCTGCGACGCGGCTTCGTCTCCTGCTGTTACATTAAGCGTTTTATGCGCAATCCAGTCAATCCAGTCACAACTGAAAATGCTAAATTTGGACACATTTAAAACAATATGTGAGCTGACTAAGTACATCCACTGAAAATCACCTTGACACCAGTTATAATGAGAAAATACAATGGGCAAATTTGATTCAGCACAATATGGCTGTTGTCTACTTATCGCACATTTGTTAAGTGATATATGAAAACATCTGCCAGTTATTGTTTAAAAATCAGCTTTGCTTTAAGTGTTATGCTCGTATTACAAGTTCTAAAGTAGCTTCTGCTGCTGCTGTGGCCATCACTGTTATGGCATGCCTCCTGCAGCTACAGCAGCTACAGCAGCTGCAGCTGCTAGACCTGCACGTGTTGCAACTGCAACACCTGCTGGACCTGCACCACCTGCACGTGCTGCAGCTGCTACACCTATACCTACTGCCCATATTGCCAAAACTCCTCCTCCATATGTTAGTGCTTTTAGTCCTATGTCTTTTCTTCTTTGCATTAATATGCGTCTCTGAGCTTGTTTATAAATCTCATTGGTGTAGTACTTTTTTCCATTTCCAATTTTATCAATCTTCTGCAGCAGCACTTTTACTGGAGTTTGATCATTTTTATCTCTATTGTTAAATGCGTGATATCTACCCCCACACCTCTTAATTAAATCCTGTATTTCTAGACTTTCTTCGATATATTCATCTAATGATTTATCATACAGCAAATCTACATGAGTGAACAGAATGATGGTGTACTGTGCCGCATCTTCACCAAAATTCTCCTGAATCCACTTCAATGTCTTCTGTTCCTCCTCTGTGAATCTCCCTACTTTGATGATGAGCAGGAAGACGTGAGGACCAGGAATGGACATCTCTATACACTTCTCTATTTCAGACTTCAGTTCTTCATTACTGATCAATTTACCAAAAAGTCCTGGGGTGTCGATCAATGAAATTTTTCTATTTTCCATTATTATCTCTTCTTTTTCACAATGTCTAGTAACAGCCTTAGAGGAACAACTTTCCTTAAATGCATCTTTACCCAGTATCTTGTTTCCTGCTGCACTCTTTCCTGATCCAGTTTTACCCACCAGTACAATCCTCACATCTATTAGAGAATAAGAAATATATATTAATAGGGGTGTGCAGTTTCAAAGGTTCAAACAGCTTGTGCCTATGTGTTATGCATCACAATAGTAGCATTAAAATAACAAACTTGACAGCGCGGACAATACTGTACATCACCTTTAAGCGCTTTATTGTATCTGTCAGCACAGTTCCATATGTGACCCATGCTGTCTAAATGAGTGGGTAAATGAGTGGGTGGTTTTCTCAAAAAATAAGTAGCCTGCATTAATCCCTTGTCTAGCGATCCCAATACAGTTAAACATCTAAAATGTTCTTTATTTGTACGTTGAGGTGCACCGTCCTGGGGTGCGTTTCCCGAAAGCATCGTTAGCCAACTAGTGTCATAAGTTTTGTCGTTGCTGACCAAGTTCAACGATTTGGTGTTTACCAAAAACATAGTTCAAATGAACATTCGCAGCTGCATCGCACACTTGTTCAATTCAATTCAATTTTATTTATATAGCGCTTTTCACAATACTCAATTGTTTCAAAGCAGCTTTACATTAATAGAAGCAGTAAAAGCGCAGAAAAACGACAGATAGCACAACATAATACACAATAGCATAAGCAGTCAAATTTGCTGCGGCTATGACGCGACATTATGAGCGAGCGTATTACTAATGTTACGTCTAGAAGAAGAAGCTAAGTTAAGCCCAAGCAGGCTACCTCCCCGGGGTAAAAAACACCCTAGGAGAAAAAAAACAAAAACCCCGGGTTGTTTAGCCGAGGAAATAAAAATAAAAAGTCCTAGGAGGGAAAAACCCTTGGGGGATATACATGTATACACACACATATAAACGGATAAGGAGCTTAAGCGGAGATTAAGCAGAGATTTGGCGGATATTAAGCGGGTCCTGCCGGTGGTCGTTGGTCAGGCATCAGCTGGGCATCACATTGAAGGACGACCAGTAGATCAGAGGTGTGCTGACTTTCACATCTACCGGAACTGGGTCTGTTTGTCCCATTGTCCTCAGGGTCAATGGGACCCAGGGACGAGACCGGGAGAGAAAAACAAAATCATATTAGCGTAGGGGCCGTTCACATGTAATGCAAGTGTCACACAGTGATGTGGTTTAATCAGCTTAGTTTCAGACAGACTAACTATTGCGGCATAATTATATTATCCACAGTTGAGGATTTTGCAAATTGGGGGCCCACAGCGACGGTATATATGGTAACTAAGGGTCACCTTCCGATTTTTAAGAGAAAATGAAACCTGTCGACCCGTTTGACTAAGGCCTGTAACCCCACTGTCGTCGTTAATGCAGGTTCAGTGGCAAACGGGTCTATATTGCATACTATTTACAAGATCACGAGAAAACGCCAACATCGCAACCTGACCATACGTGTCAACCTGTTTGACTAAGGCTGGAGGCCCCACTGTCGTCGTTAATGCAGGTTCAGTGGCAAACGGGTCTGTATGGCATACTATTCACAAGACACAAGAAAGCGCCAAAATCGCAACCCGACCATACGTGCCAACCCGTTTGACTAAGGCCGGAAGCCCCACTGTCGTCGTTAATGCAGGTTCAGTGGCAAACGGGTCTGTATGGCATACTATTCGCAATATAAAGAAAGCGCCAAAATCACAACCCAACCATACGTGCCAACCCGTTTGACTAAGGCCAGAAGCCCCACTGTCGTGGTTAATGCAGGTTCAGTGGCAAACGGGTCTGTATGGCATACTATTCGCAATACAAAGAAAGCGCCAAAATCACAACCCAACCATACGTGCCAACCCGTTTGACTAAGGCTGGAGGCCCCACTGTCGTCGTTAATGCAGGTTCAGTGGCAAACGGGTCTGTATGGCATACTATTCACAAGACACAAGAAAGCGCCAAAATCGCAACCCGACCATACGTGCCAACCCGTTTGACTAAGGCCGGAAGCCCCACTGTCGTCGTTAATGCAGGTTCAGTGGCAAACGGGTCTGTATGGCATACTATTCGCAATATAAAGAAAGCGCCAAAATCACAACCCAACCATACGTGCCAACCCGTTTGACTAAGGCCAGAAGCCCCACTGTCGTGGTTAATGCAGGTTCAGTGGCAAACGGGTCTGTATGGCATACTATTCGCAATACAAAGAAAGCGCCAAAATCACAACCCAACCATACGTGCCAACCCGTTTGACTAAGGCTGGAGGCCCCACTGTCGTCGTTAATGCAGGTTCAGTGGCAAACGGGTTTGTATGGCATACTATTCACAAGACACAGAAAGCGCCAAAATCACAACCCAACCATACGTGCCAACCCGTTTGACTAAGGCTGGAGGCCCCACTGTCGTCATTAATGCAGGTTCAGTGGCAAACGGGTTTGTATGGCATACTATTCACAAGAACACGAAAGTTCCAAAATCGCAATCCGACTATAGGTTAAGATAAGGTTTTTATTTATTTATTTGGTTGGTCTGTGTTATGACCGCGAGTGCTTTGTTCCGTACAGATAACTATTTCGAGTTAAGTACTTTTACTAGACAAATTATGCGAATGCTTTGTTGAAGAGAAAAGTTTTAAGTCTAGATTTAAAATTATCGACTGTGTCTGATTCTCGGACATCGGTTGGTAAATCATTCCAGAGCTTAGGGGCTAAGTAGGAAAATTACCTTCCACTTTTAGACACTTTTGATAGTCTAGGGATAATCAAGAGACCAGAATTTTGCAACCGTAGTGTGCGTGATGGATTGTATTCTGATAGTAATTCTCTAAGATATGAGGGTGCTAGGCCATTTAAAGCTTTGTAGGTGATTAGTGATATTTTAAATGGTATGCGATATTTAACTGGTAGCCAGTGTAAAGATGCCAGAATTGGGCTTATGTGGTCATACTTTTTAGATCGAGTAAGTACCCTTGCGGAAGCGTTTTGAACTAGCTGAAGCTTGTTTACTTGATTTGCATGGGATCCCCCGAGTAGCGAGTTACAATAGTCTATTCTAGAGGTCATAAAAGCATGGATAAGCTTCTCTGCGTCAGATGTAGACAGTATATGGCGTATTTTCGAGATATTTCTAAGATGGAAGAATGCTGTGCGGCAGACGTTGGCGATATGACTATCGAAGGATAAGTTGCTGTCGAACATCACACCTAAGTTCCTAACCGTGGAAGATGGCACCACAGTGCAGCCATCTATGTGCAACTTGTAATCTGACATATACTGTTTGTAGCGATTCGGTTCAATAATAAGTATCTCTGTCTTATTGGAGTTCAGCTTAAGAAAGTTATGTGCCATCCAGTCACTAACATCGCTAAGGCAGTCTGTTAGCTTAGAAAACGTGTGTGTTTCGCTGGGATGTGAGGAGATGTAAAGCTGGGTATCATCCGCATAGCAGTGAAAACTTATGTTATGTTTCCTGATAATGTCTCCTAGAGGTAACATGTATAACGAGAACAGGATAGGACCTAAAACCGATCCCTGCGGTACACCGTATTTAACCAGGGAGTGAAATGACTCTTCCTCGTTTACATAAACAAAGTGATAGCGATTGGTTAGATACGACCTAAACCAGGCTAGCGCCTGACCACTGATACCAACATAGTTTTCTAGTCTATTGAGTAAGATTGTATGATCTATTGTGTCAAAGGCTGCACTAAGGTCTAATAATATAAGAATTGAGATTTCACCACGATCGGATGTTAACAGGAGGTCATTTGTAACTCTAAGCAACGCTGTCTCTGTGCTATGGTGGGGCCTGAATCCTGATTGGAACTTTTCATATGTACTATTATTTGTCAAGAATGTGCGTAACTGGCTTGCCACTACCTTTTCTAATATTTTCGAAAGAAAAGGGAGATTTGAGATTGGTCTAAAGTTATTAAGCTCTCCCTGATCAAGCTGTGGTTTTTTAATCAGCGGTTTAATAACTGCTAGTTTGAAAGCTGTTGGAACGTATCCTATTTCTAGCGATGAGTTAAAGATATTTAGAACCGGGGTTGACACTACAGGGAATACCTCTTTAAGTAGTTTTGTGGGAACGGGGTCTAATATAAAGGACGATGATTTGGATGATGTAACTAGTCTAGAGAGCTCATCTATTGTAGTAGGTTTAAATGAATCAAGATGTTCGTATGGTAGTCTAGTGTTAAGTGAACTAACGGGTAGAGTGGTGGCTGCCTGGGTAGCTACGATGTTTTCCCTTATAGCCGTAATTTTGTTAGAAAAGAAGTTCATGAAGTCGTTACTATTGTGTTGAAGTTTACTATTGGTTTCTGTTTGTTCTTTATTTCTAGTCAGTTTTGCAACGGTGCTGAAGAGGAAACGAGGGTTATTATGATTCTCATTTATAAGCTTGCTAAGATAGGTAGATCTGGCGGTTTTAATAGCCTGTCTGTATTGTTTAACACTCTCTTTCCATGCTGCACGCCATACCTCTAACTTTGTGCTTCTATAATTTCTTTCCATTTTCCTAGTTGCCTTTTTGAGTGCTGCGGTGTGATGATCATACCATGGAGCTGGCGGTTTTTCTTTGATTCTCTTTTTTCGAATGGGAGCAACGGCATCCAATGTGTTAGAACAGACATTGTTTAGGTTTTCTATTACAATATCTAGATCGTCACAGTTATCTGCTACATGTTTAATTTGGGACAGGTCTGGAAGAGTGCTAATAAAGCTATCATTAGTGGTGGAAAAAACTTGTGTGGTTTAAACGACAGCTCTTCACCTGTGGTTAGAAGCATAGTTCCTTGTTATTAGGTGTTGCGGCAAACCGCCCGTCACCCCGCCTTCCCTGATTAGACATCAGGTGCAACTAATTTCGTGTGCCCAGACCCGATAACAATGCACTGTTTCTATCATTTGGTATGCACCTGAGCTGACACTACAGCGGACTGCAGTGCTAGCTCAAAGGAAACCTTGAGCGAGTATTAGAGCCTGATACCTGTTTTAAAGACTGTGCGGGATTGGGTACTTACCATAAAACTCTGAAGAAACAGCCGGTAAGCTCTGAAGCTTTGTTTGTTTAAGAGACGCTGTACTTTGTTGCTGTTGCTGCTACCAGCGTGTGAGTGTAGCATTCAATGACGCTCTGTAAATGACGTCATTATTCTTGTAGCGCATATTTAGCTTAAGAGGTGTTTGTTTGCGTAGTATGATAAGATGTGTTTATTTGTATTATTCTTTGTTTGGCAAATTTAGGGTTTGTTAACATTTATTAGGATTTAATTTATTTAGTCAGCTTAATTTACTGAGTTTAATTTATTTTCATGCTTTGGTTAAGTACTTTAGAATATTATAAAACTGTTAAAATCCATTTGACATTTAAATAAATCAAATTAGTAAATTAGTAGTATTGACTGTATTTACTAAATATTGTTTAATTATAAAAATAGAAGGTCCTTAATAATTATAGTTAAAAGCATGGGTTATTTCACAGCCTTTATTTTAAATCCGGTTAGTTAAAACATACAATACAATAAGTAAAAGCTACTGACATCGGATGGTTAAATATAAAGTAAATGATATTGAATGTACTCTTGTTATTGGGCTGTGCAATATACTATGGTTTGGGTTTGGTGTAATGTTTGGGTTAAAATGGTTTATTGACTTAAGTGCTGAATCATGTAATACGGTTATGTGTAGGTATTCTGGTTAAATGTAATAATTGCTATTAAGTCATGGTAACACTGCCAATTAATGTATATTATTGGTTTCCTTGTGTTTACTATATTGTATGTTTCTGTCTTTTTAAAGGTTTTTCACCTATAAAGCTTAATGTAGCTTTGGTCTGTGGTAAATAATCCAGAAAAATAAATGAATGGAAAAGTTTCACAAAGGCCTAATCATTGAGTGGAATCCAGAATATATCTTCAAAATTAGTGAGAACCTAACTCCTTCAAGTGTGGGAAAGCGTACAGTCAGAGAATACACTTGACAGTGAAAAACCGCCAGGACTGGAGAACTTTAAAACTCACCTGGAGGCCTGGAAAAAGTAAATTGCTGTGGTGTTATCCTAAAGTGTGCATCATTATTCCGGTGTTCCAACCAGAAGGTATGGCGGAAGCAAAGTCGTTGGAGCAGCTCAAAGCTGAAAGAACCAGCACAAAAAGATTCTTCTCTCGACTCTCCAATTTCATTTCCAGAACTTTTATGGACATGTCCGAGGAAGAGCTCAGAGAAAGCTTAAATAATCTTTCACTACAAGCCACAAAAGTCATAGAGGCAAATGAGGATGTGGAGGCTGCTTTCATCGCTAAGGGAGAGACTGAGAATGCTGCAGAAGATGAGCCAGCATTGAGTTCGCAACAAAGGGCTGATCTAGTGAAGACAGCAAAAGAATGTGAGCAGAAACTAAAGGAGGGCAGAGATCTAATTTCAGAGACTCTCTGGGCCAAATTTGGAGCTGCTCGAATGTCCCTAGCTTTCCAAGTGGCAGAAGCGGAGTGTGACCGTGTCTCTCTCGCTCAGTTATGTGCAAACCTGGAAGCTTATGATTTTATGCTGAGCCACCTGGAAGGATTGGTAAAAGCTGCAAGAGAAGCATATGCCCGTTGGAATCGTTGGGCTCCACCTGCTGAACAAGAAGACTTCCAAAGCCGTCTGATGAAGCTTGAGGTATGTCTCCCTAAACTAGTTTCCAAAAAGGCGGAGTTAATTCAGGCAAAAATCGAACAGAACTCTGAGAGAGGAGCAGTTACAGCCCACGGTTCTTTAATGCCAGCCATCAAGTTGAAGCCCACATCCCTACCTAGGTTTACAGGAAGTAAACGTGACTTTCATCGTTGGCGGAAGGAGTGGGAAGCCCTGCAGAAACAAGGAGATCCAACTGGATCAAAAGAGGTGAAGAAGTTTCAATTGCTGGATAGTCTTGAGGATAGAGTGGCAAGAGAGCTTCGACTTATAAGCTATAGTACAGCAGAAGAAATATTCCGCGTCCTCGAGAACCGCTTTGGAAACAGAACTGCTATCGCCCTTGAAATTGTGGAAGAGTTGCAAGCAATGCCACCGGTGAGAGGTCATCAAGCTAGGAAAATAGTGGAGCTGATTCAAACAATGGAAAAAGCCCTGCAAGACCTAAGTGAGCTTGGAGACACTGGAGCCATGAAGAATCCCCTGGTGACAAAATCCATTGAGAGCAAACTCCCAGAGTCACTAAAAAAGGAATGGCTGGTTTACGCTGCTAATATTGCTGTTGCACCACACACACGTTTCGACAGGCTTCTTGAGTTCCTCAAAGAGCAGGAGGGAATCTATGAGCAGCTGGAGCAGCTAAGAGAAGATGAACCCAGTAGGAAGGAGACCAGGTCTGATCCAAAGCATGCCAGGACAAGAGCCACCAAGTTGAGTAGTGATCCAACATGTTGTATTGTCTGTGGAGACAGCAAACACAAGAAGAAGCTGTATTTCTGTAAGAAATTTAAGACCCTGAAACCTTCAGAAAGGAAGGATGCAGTAAGAAGGCTTCGAGCATGCAAAAGATGTCTAGAAATCCATGATGATGGTGCATATTGCAAAACCACTTACTTGTGCAGAAATGTGGAGTGCAAAGACCAAAAAATCCCTGTGCACCACTACTACCTGTGTCCACATGCTGAAACCAAGAGTACACCTCAGAACAGAACAAAATCTGGTTTAATGGGAAGCGGAGACACAAAATGCACAGAATCCCAAGAGGAGTTTCTCTCCAAGCTGTCACCTGAGTTGGCGCAGCAATGTCGAGATGCATTCTGCAATTCAGCATCCAGGACCCTCAATTCCATGGTGAGTGAGCAGGGGCTGTTAGCTGAAAGTGGTTTACGAGAATTCCCAGTCATCATGATGTTACTACAAGTAGTGGCCAATGCTGGACAAAAAGTTGGAACTCTAATTGATCTAGCCTCAGACACAAATTACATCACTCATAAAGCTGCTAATGAATTAAACCTTCGAAGCGAAGACGTCACATTGGTGGTTCATGGAGTTGGCGGGATGAAGGTGTCAGTCGAAACCAAGCGCTATCTGTTAAAGATCAAAGTTAGTACCCCTAGAGGTACTCTCAAGTCACACCAGTTAGTGTGCTATGGACTCGACAGTATTGCAGAGATCCATCGGCATGTGACAGCCAAGAAGCTGCAAAGAATATTCCCGGAAGTTCCACTGCATGAATTGGTGAGACCGAAAGAAATTCAACTTCTTATAAGTCACAAGGAAGGACAGCTGGTGCCCCAGAGAATTCGTGCAGTTGGAGATCTCGTCCTCTGGGATGGTCCTCTGGGAAAAACGATAGGAGGTACTCACCCTGACCTTTTTGAAGAGCTTGATGTGACTGCACACATGTCAAAAACTCATTTTGCACGCTCAATGAGAACTGCGGCAGTAAAGTATGAAGAACTCATCTGTAAAATTACACCTACTCATCAGTCTTTTGTGTATCCTGCCACCCAGTCTAGCACCGCATCCCTCAAGCGAGACTTCCTGGAATGGTGGAAGTGGGACAGTATCGGTGCTGCTTGTGAGCCTAGTTGTGGAGGTTGTCGCTGCGGAAATTGCCCACCAGGGGGCAAGGAAATGACACTCGCTGAAGAAAGAGAAGCAGAAATGGTGAAAAATGGCTTAACATATGTGAATGGAGACAAGCACTGTGAGGAACCACATTGGCATGCTAAGTACCCGTGGACGGAGGATCCAGTTTCCTTACCAAACAACAAAAGGGCTGTCGAAGCAACATTCCTTAGGACAGAAAAACAGCTGGCAAAGGAACCAAAATGGAAAGCTGCCTACATGGCACAAGTGCATGAGATGGTCCATCGTAAAGCTGCAGTAAAGTTGTCCAGAAAGGTGATTGAGAGCTGGACTGGGCCAGTATGGTATATCAGTCACTTAATTGCTCCAAACCCTCACTCTGTTACAACCCCAGTAAGGCTCGTTTGGAACAGCAGCCAAAAATTTAGAGGCCTGAGCTTAAATGACTTGCTGATTAAGGGTCCCGATGTACTCAACCCCATTCGTGGTGTCCTATTAAGATTCAGAGCTGGAGTTTTTGCTGCACTGGGCGACATACGGAAAATGTACAATTCCGTCTGGCTGGAAGATCGAGAAGTACATCTGCACAGATTCCTCTGGCGCGATTCTGAAGAGGATGAAATTGAAGAATACGCCATAACGAGGGTAAACATTGGGGACAAACCAGCAGGTTGCATTGCTCAACTGGCCATGCGAGCGACTGCAGACCTCCCCATATTCAATCACCTCAAGGAGGAGAGACGTGTACTGCAAGAGGATGCTTATGTCGATGACATCCTGACTTCCAACAACAACATGGATCAACTGAAAGTCATTACGTCTAATGTCGAGCAAATCCTAAAAGCTGGGGGATTTTACGTTAAGCCCTGGGTCTATTCGGATCAAAGTGGGAGGAAAGAGCCTAGAGACAGTGGGAAAATTGAGCCAAAGTCTATGATCTTACCAAATCAGCTGACAGAAGATGACAATAAAGCTCTTGGCCTTGGATACACAGTACAAGATGATAAGCTTCATGTCATGATTGCAGTAAATTTCTCAAAGAAAAAGAGGAAAATGAGACTTGGACAAGATTTATTAAAAGAACAAGTGAGATTACAAGCACCAAATCCACTTACAAGGCGAGAGCTTCTAAGTCAAGTCTCAGGGCTGTATGATCCAATAGGCCTGGTGACTCCTGCCAAGCAAAAAGGTGTAATATTGGTACGAAGAGCCTTCCAAGAGGCCAAAGTCAACTACGGCCCAACCAAGGATACTTGGGATGCAGCTTTGTCAGAAGGGCTTCGGGAGGATGCAATTAAGCTTTTGGAAGAGTATGCTGAACTGGGAGAAATAAAATTCATCAGACCCTTGACACCGGCTGATGCTGTTACTACTGAACCCTTTGGTGTCACCTTCTCTGATGGCAGTGAACACGCGTATGGGGCAGTGTTGTATCTTCGTTGGAGTTGTTATCAGGGCATAACTGTGAGGCTTGTGGAATCCAAGGCTAAATTGACCCCCCTCGACTACAAGGGTGACGCCGTAAAAGCGGAGGTGTGTGGAGCTGTCTTTGCTGCCCGGCTGAAAAAGTATTTCCAAAAGCATTGCAGGATTCAAGTTGAAAGGTGGTACCATTTGGTTGATAGTCAGACTGTCCTAGGAGCAATACAACGTGAAAGCTATGGTTATCAAACCTTCTTCGCAAATCGAATCGGCGAAATTCAAAGCAGCACTTAAGTCAATAAACCATTTTAACCCAAACATTACACCAAACCCTCGGACATGTCCATAAAAAAAGCAGCACCAACGTCCAGGATTGGTGGTGGGTTCCGGGGCCAAAGAACATTGCGGACATCATAACGAGAGGAGCTGGCCCTAAAGATTTGGGTGAAGACTCTGAGTGGCAGTCAGGTCCAAAATTCCTCAGTCTACCAGTGAATGAGTGGCCAATTAAGTCTGCTAAAGATGTTGCAATGGCGGCCAGAGAGAACATCACCAAGATCCAGAAGAAGGTGTTTGTAGCCGCAGTTACGAGAGCTCAGTCAAAGAAACAAGAGCTGGACCTGAGTTCAATCCAGATGGAGTCAAGAAGACCACCTGATGAAACAGCAGTTCAAAAATTAATTGACATGAAGAGATTTAGCAATCTAACAAGACTGATTAAGACGGTAGCACTGGTTTGGAGAGCTGCAAAGAAGTTCCTCCAAAATAAGGCATTGGATAATCTAAAGTGGGAGGCAGTATCAACTGCTGGTGTTATTACTCTCAGGGAAAGAGAAGATGCTTTCAGGGACCTCTGTTTGGCAGTGCAAAAAGGTGTGATTTTCTCAAACACCACAATAGATCGGCTGGTTGTCTACACAGACCTGGCAACTGGACTTCTGGTGTGCGGCGGCAGAGTTCAAGTATTTCATGAGGACCTCAAGACTGTTCCCCTCTTGCCCTTTGATGCCTGGATTGCAACTCTTTTAGCTCGTGAAGCTCATGAAGAAGGACATGATGGAGTGGCAGGCACCTTTTTAAGGATGAGAAGGAAAGCATGGGTTTTGAGGGGAAGAAGAGTTGCTCAAAAAGCTGTCGACCAATGCATCTTCTGCAAAAAAGCAAAAGCCAGAGCATGCCAACAAATAATGGGGAACTTACCTGAGGAGAGAATGAGACCTGCTGCACCATTCGAGTTCACTGCCGTCGATCTTTTTGGACCCTACCAAGTAAGGGATGATGTTAAGAGAAGGGTGTCAATGAAAGTCTGGGGAGTCGTCTTTTGTTGTATGGCAAGTAGAGCCATTCATGCAGAGATTGCAAATTCTTTATCCTCGGAGAGTTTCCTATTAGCATATCAAAGGTTCACTGCAGTCAGAGGTCATCCCCGCAAGATCTGGTCAGACCCAGGAACAAATTTCATTGGCGCAAAACCCGTATTAAAAGATTTGTATGCTTTTCTGGAAAGTCAAGACAAAGCAACTTTGGAGGAGTATGCAGTTAGGAATGGAACACAGTTTAACTGGAAAGTGCATCCAGCAGATTCACCGCACCGAAATGGTGCTGCAGAAGCAGCAGTGCGCATTACCAAGAGAGCACTTCAAAGTCTGGAGAAGGGGTCGAATCTTACCTTCAGTGAGTTTTTAACAACAATCCAACTAGCAGCCAATCTCGCAAACGAACGTCCAATTGATGCAAGAGTTCAAAGCCGCGAGGGCTGCATTCAATATGTCACGCCAAATGCACTACTGCTTGGTCGAGCCACACAGACAGGGGACTACAAGACATTTGACTTTGCCAGTTACCCGTATAAAAGGTTGCGAGAGATACATACCCAAGTCAATTGCTTCTGGAGATCATGGAGTCAACTTGCTGGTCCAAACCTGTTCGTGAGGAATAAGTGGCATACAGCAGAAAGAAATGTCGCCGTTGGAGACATCGTGTGGCTATGTGACCAAAATGCACTAAGAGGGCAGTTCAAGCTCGGAAGAGTCATTAATGTAAACTCTGATCCAAGAGGCATCGTAAGGGATGTAAATGTTCAAATTTCTCCAAGTTACTGTGTCCCTGTCCAAAGGTCAAAAGTTAAAGAATCTGCATTTTGTGACAGGATGAGGATCTGTCAAGGTACTGTGCTGCACAGAGACGTTAGACGCCTTGTTGTTCTTCTCCCGGTTGAAGAGCTAAAAAAGGAGTAAAGGTAATGACGGCACGGTTGCTATGCTGTGCGATCTTCCGAGGGGACTACGAAAGATCGAGTGGGAGGTGTTGCGGCAAACCGCCCGTCACCCCGCCTTCCCTGATTAGACATCAGGTGCAACTAATTTCGTGTGCCCAGACCCGATAACAATGCACTGTTTCTATCATTTGGTATGCACCTGAGCTGACACTACAGCGGACTGCAGTGCTAGCTCAAAGGAAACCTTGAGCGAGTATTAGAGCCTGATACCTGTTTTAAAGACTGTGCGGGATTGGGTACTTACCATAAAACTCTGAAGAAACAGCCGGTAAGCTCTGAAGCTTTGTTTGTTTAAGAGACGCTGTACTTTGTTGCTGTTGCTGCTACCAGCGTGTGAGTGTAGCATTCAATGACGCTCTGTAAATGACGTCATTATTCTTGTAGCGCATATTTAGCTTAAGAGGTGTTTGTTTGCGTAGTATGATAAGATGTGTTTATTTGTATTATTCTTTGTTTGGCAAATTTAGGGTTTGTTAACATTTATTAGGATTTAATTTATTTAGTCAGCTTAATTTACTGAGTTTAATTTATTTTCATGCTTTGGTTAAGTACTTTAGAATATTATAAAACTGTTAAAATCCATTTGACATTTAAATAAATCAAATTAGTAAATTAGTAGTATTGACTGTATTTACTAAATATTGTTTAATTATAAAAATAGAAGGTCCTTAATAATTATAGTTAAAAGCATGGGTTATTTCACAGCCTTTATTTTAAATCCGGTTAGTTAAAACATACAATACAATAAGTAAAAGCTACTGACATCGGATGGTTAAATATAAAGTAAATGATATTGAATGTACTCTTGTTATTGGGCTGTGCAATATACTATGGTTTGGGTTTGGTGTAATGTTTGGGTTAAAATGGTTTATTGACTTAAGTGCTGAATCATGTAATACGGTTATGTGTAGGTATTCTGGTTAAATGTAATAATTGCTATTAAGTCATGGTAACACTGCCAATTAATGTATATTATTGGTTTCCTTGTGTTTACTATATTGTATGTTTCTGTCTTTTTAAAGGTTTTTCACCTATAAAGCTTAATGTAGCTTTGGTCTGTGGTAAATAATCCAGAAAAATAAATGAATGGAAAAGTTTCACAAAGGCCTAATCATTGAGTGGAATCCAGAATATATCTTCAAAATTAGTGAGAACCTAACTCCTTCAAGTGTGGGAAAGCGTACAGTCAGAGAATACACTTGACATTAGGCATAACATGTGCGCAGTCCTACAAGCATTATGAGTGACGTATGAGGGAACTTGTGCATAAATTGAATATCTTGAAAATAAACAAAAGATAACTAAATCACAATAACAAAATCAGTCTTCCGATGCAATATAGCATGTTATTTACAGCAATAATCTGACATTAATTTGATTTCCACAGATTAATTAGTACTTAACTTTAATTAGTATGTTCAATAAAATACATCATGGAATCGAACAAAATTGTAACTTTATAAATTATTTCTTTTTTTTAAATGTTTGAAATTTTCAACATTGAGTCCATAAAACAAATAACAGTTTAACACCCAAGAGCCTCCTCTCTGAACACCTCCCTCTCTCAAATACAGTTTAAATACAACATTAAACATTTGTTAAATTTCTCCTCTCTTTCTCTCTCTCTCTCTCTCTCTCTCTCTCTCTCTCTCACTCACACACACACACTCACACACACATTCTGGTTTCCATGTTTTGTGGGGACATTCCATAGACGTAATGGTTTTTATACCATACAAACTGTATATTTTATTCCCCTTACCTACCCCATTCCCTAACCCCAACCATCACAAAAACCCTTCTACTACTTCACATTTTCAAAAAACATAATTCTGTTTGATTTATAAGCTTGTTTCCTCATGGGGACATCAAAATGTCCCCACAAGGTCACAAAAATACTGGTATTTATATTTTTGTGGGGACAATATTTAAATGTTTGACAATCTTGTGGATGAGCTCACCAAGAAAATTCCAAGGAATAAATCTTTGGCAATAAAAAAAAAAAAAAAATTGGTCCCCATAATTACCGCACGCACGCACACATTCTGGTTTCCATGTTTTGTGGGGACATTCCATAGACGTAATGCATTTTATACCGTACAAACTGTATATTCTATTCCCCTTACCTACCCCATTCCCTAACCATCACAAAAACCTTTCTGCTACTTCACATTTTCAATAAACATCATTCTGTTTGATTTATAAGCTTGTTTCCTCATGGGGACATCAAAATGTCCCCACAAGGTCACAAAAATACTGGTATTCCTATCTTTGTGGGGACAATTGGTCCCCACAATGTGATAATTACCAGGTACACACACACACACACACACACACACACACACACACACACACACACACACACACACACACACACGCACACTTGTGTGGTGCTCTGATTACACGAACATGAGATTAAGGAGTTGTTTTTTTTCACCCACTTAAAGGGCGGTTCACATATCGCGGGTGCGGATGCGGCAACATAGAAACGAGCGGGTCGCACTGCGTGCGCGTCTCTTCTGTTCATGCGCCTACATTTGAAAAAATGAACTTGAGCGTGCAAAAGATGCGATATGTGAACCGCCCCTAACAATGAGTATGTTTACATGCCTAAAATAAGCGGATAACAATAAAAAATCTGCTTATTATGAAAAACTGTTATCATGCTGTAAGGGGGACAAATATGACCCCATCCATCCGTTTGGCAAAACGACGGAATCCAAACGCTGGCGAAGAGTTTTAGCGCGTTCTGTCTTTTCCGGCGCTTATAAAGACAAATTAACGTTACGCAACTTTACATCTGACTCCAAGGATATAACACGTATTGTAATATGAATCAAATTGATATAAATATAGAATTTGGATAAACGTTTGATCATTCTATTTAACTCATCGTTATATTGACTCGTTCAAGTGGATCTCAATTGTCGCTTAGAATCCTTGCATCAGCTGCTGCAGGTTCACAATCACAAACTCGACCATACAACTAATCTAGAGTTAAGAAGTTCGTCAGACCTTATAATTAAAGGCAGTCGATTCGTCGATGCTTAACCCTGTAGTTAAAATTAAGTGGTTCGTCAGACCAAAGGCAGACGATACGCCAAACTTAACCCTATTAAGAGTAAGTGGTTCGTCAGACCAAAATAGTAAAAGGCAGACGATACGCCAAACTTAACCCTATTAAGAGTAAGTGGTTCGTCAGACTAACATAGTAAAAGGCAGACGATACGCCAAACTTAACCCTATTAAGAGTAAGTGGTTCGTCAGACCAACATAGTAAAAGGCAGACGATGCGCCAAACTTAACCCTATTAAGAGTAAGTGGTTCGTCAGACCAAATAACCAAAACATAAAATGGCAGACAATACGCCTACTTAATCCTGGTCATAGATTTGCGGTAACAAAGGATATATCAATTTACTTGTAGTCAATAATTCAGAGTACGGCAGAATAAATGCAAACGTAACAATTTATTAACCAGGTAGGAAAAACATAATTTAAAGCCAATTAATATATCCAATTCAAATACAAAACAATAAAACGAAAAACCATTGCATACCTGGTAAGGAGATGAAGATCTGGTTACAGATTCCTCAAAATAAAATAAAAAGAAACATGATGCTGTAGCAAAGATACAGCATCACAGGGGTGCATTTCTAGATATAGAAAGTCCCGTCTGTGTCTTCTACACATCTCCTTAAATAACCAGAGAACAAAGCATATAGGAGTTTGGTACTGATTGGTTGTTGTAAAAATCAGGGGTGTAGCCTAATATACATACAGTGGGTGATTGGTCAACATGTATAAGTTAGGAGTTGTCTCCCAACATTAGGTTAAGATTACTTATTTACTGTCACAGATTAACATTCAATCCTGTTGTCATATTAATAAACCCAAATGTACCACTTGCATTAAAACACTTCATATAACACCAAACAAAACCAGTTTCACATTCTTTGTACATGTAGAATGTATTGCTTTTAGAACATGAGGAGAGGGGGACAAGAAAGTGTGGGTAGGTGTGACTCTGTCCCACACCATGGGGTAACTGTCTTGGGGGGTAGATGTGAATTCTTTGAGGAAGGTTTCGGGGTAGATGTGAATTCTTTGAGGAAGGTTTCAGATGATAATTCAACAGGAATTAGGAAGCGGTTTCCTGTGGATTCAGCCATTTGCTGCTGGCTTCAGTAAATACCTTCTGTCAGGGTTTGGCATCACCTTACAGCTCTTACAATGCGTTTACATGCAAATCAATAAACCGGCAATGCAGACAACTGCGTTTACGTGGGACTTGGAGATTTGTCAGGTTTCTTGCAGGTAGTGACGTCATCGCCTATAGTACATAATAGTCCATCAAAAAGCTGACCGCATGTCTGTCTTAAGCTATATTGTTTTATCTTTTTTTGTGTCTCCAGAACCTGTAAATATAACACCAGTTTTTAATTTCGGAGTTTCTCTGCCAACTGCTAGTAGAGCAGAGACTTTTATGCGTTACTTTGCGCTTACTTCCGCATCTGACGTTTATCTTTCACATGCGGAGACATCGACAAAACCGTCAGAAAGGTGGTTAAGGTGTTTACATGCCACGCGAAATCGGTGATCGGTAATGATCAAAAAACTACCTGTGCCGATCAGTTTTTGCTTACGCTGTTCCCCAATTAAAGAAAACCATTTTACGTGTTTACATGACCCCATGTGTTATCAGTTAATTAAGAATAAACGGTGGAAGACTGTGCAAAATGCACTTATTGTAGAATTGAGTCATTTTTCTCTGTGTCTGTGTGTTCAGGTGGCAAACTTAAAAAAAGTAGCCAAGTCTCGTACCGCTCAGATTAAGGGAAGAATTTTTAAAAATTAAATCAAAATTATTTTGCCCACATTTGTCCCTAACATGGTATGATGAGGGTTAATGGCTACTTTAGCTATTATTACATTAGCTAACTACCAACTAACAAGATATTAACAAATTGACAAGCACTTACTGGGCAGAAGGGCTCTTCACATGACGGACGAAATTGGAGGTTGTCATCTGGCTGCCCGTGATTTTAATGTGGCTTATCTTGTGGCACTGTTCGTCTTTTGTCATCTTGTTAAAGCCGAAAGCGATACCCCTCTGGTTGACATGTTGATATCTGATCTAAGTGGGCGTGGTGTGCGTAAGGTACGAGAGGGCATGACTGATGATAGTTTCATGATTCAGTCATGACAACGCCATTCTCAGCCTGTCCTCCAGCTGGGTTAACTTAATTTTTTTAAAATAATTTATATATTTTATATTCAATCGGAAAACATGATGTGATTTACACTCAAGTCATTCAAGTCATCGTGTCTCAAGTCAAGTCAAGTCCCGATTCTATAACTTCCGAGTCAATCTCAAGTATTTTATTTTTTGTCAAGTCAAGTCACAAAAATAGCGACTCGAGTCAACTCGAGTCCAAGTCACCAAGTCAAATCTGATCCGCCAGACCAGAGACCAGACAACTGGCACCTATCACTGTAGAGCCCATGCAAACCTCAGGCAGAGGGTCCGGCAGTGCAAACTGCAAGCCAGAGCACACCCCTGAGCCTAGCGTCGCTGGCAACCCGGACGTCTCCCCTAACAAAGTGTGCGAGCCGGGTGCAACGCATATTAATGTGGGAGTCAACGTGGACGTCGAGGAGAGTATTTTGTAATTTGTATTTGATAGGGTTGATTAAAATGTCTTTGTGTTTTGTATCAAAATACTTTAATGTTTTGTATTTTTGAAATATAAGAAGTCTGATGACATTTTGGTTTGCATACCATTACGCGAATGACACACAAAATATTATTATATTTATGATAACAATCAAATGAGGAAATAGTTAGAAACTAGTTGCTATAAATACAGGTGCCATCAGTTTTCTTCTTATAAATTACTTGTTTGTCAGTGTTGCTAATTCAAAGAAGGCCCTTGGTTACCGGTTGCATGTGTCAGATTTTCAATTTAGTCAATGTAATGGTGAAGCAATAGATCAAAAAGTCCTACTGATGGAAGATTTGTGAAGAAATTATATTCTCCCTTGTAAAAGTATTTTTTAGTATTTTCAAAATACAAAACAACAGTAGTTTATTTTAATTCATGTCGTGGCTGCTTTCATAGTTTATTTTGATACACTTAAAACTAAGGTATTTGGTATTTTATTTTAAAATACATTTTCACATATCTTTTCCCAACCACTAAATAATTGACAACATTTAAATATTTAAAAATATTTTTAAGTTCAAGTAGTTTCCTATAATATTATATATATTAAATAATAATAAGCAACTGGATGGTAAATCATTTAAACATGAAGAAAATAATACTTTGTGGACCGATGGGTTTAAAAATAGCATAACCATCTGGAAAAACTGGTGTTGTTGTTTTTTTATATATGTCAATTATGTGAGCATTTGTTCTGAGCAACAAAAACATGATCTTCTTCCTTGTTTTTATTTGCCAATAACTATGTGCATACATAGTGAAACCAAAGGGACTTAAACAGAATTTATTAATATGATGTTAACTAATTTTATCACCCAATTGTATTGACAAAAACCTACTTTAAAAAAAAAATCTTTGATATAAGTGTCATACTGAATGTTATATAACACTTTTAAATATTAATTATATTAAAGGGATAGTTCGGCCAAAAACGATATTAAACCCATGATTTACTCACCCCCAAGCTGTCCGAGTTGCATATGTCCATCGTTTTTCAGACAAACACATTTTCGGATATTTTAGAAAATATTTTAGATCTTTCTGTTCATTAAATGTAATGTAACGGGGTCCAGCAATAGTCCACGACCTTCAAGTCCAAAAAAGTGCGTCCATCCTTCACAAATTAAATCCAAACGGCTCCAGGATGATAAACAAAGGTCTTCTGTGGGTAATCCGTGCGGTGTTGTTGTAGAAATATCCATATTTAAAATGTTATTAACGTTATAAACTACCTTCCGGTAGCGCCGCCATCTTAGACTCAGGAGAGAGTATTAGCGTAGTGTACGCACTTTTCTTAGTGACGTATGACAAATTCGGAGGGCGGGGGCACAGAGCAGCAGCAGAGAAACTCTGTACGCTGCGTAAGCTCTCATCCTGAATGCGCATCACTCCAAAATGGCGGCGCTACCGGAAGGTAGTTTATAACGTTAATAACATTTTAAATATGGATATTTCTACAACAACACCGCACGGATTACCCACAGAAGACCTTTGTTTATCATCCTGGAGCCGTTTGGATTTAATTTGTGAAGGATGGACGCACTTTTTTTGGACTTGAAGGTCGTGGACTATTGCTGGACCCCGTAACATTACATTTAATCAACTGAAAGATATAAAATATTTTCTAAAATATCCGAAAATGTGTTTGTCTGAAAAACGATGGACATATGCAACTCGGACAGCTTGGGGGTGAGTAAATCATGGGTTTAATATCGTTTTTGGCCGAACTATCCCTTTAAAGCAACACTAAAGACTTATTGCTCTTTGGTCCCCCTACAGGTTAGAAGCGTAATTGTTCATTACCACTGTCGTAAATACTGCAGCATAGCTGGCTCTGATTGGATTGTAGGTCTGCCGTAAAGCAAGTTTTTGTAGTTTTCACTCGAACTACAGGACCACTACCCGACGGTTGGAAACTTCTTTAGTGCGGTTTTGGCCGATAGAGGGCTGCAAAGCGAATGTGAAAGTGCCGTTCACCCTGTTTTGAGTGGATGAACCACTGAAACTTTTTTGGAAACTTTATTTTAAGGTAAAAAAAACTCTTTGGTGTTGCTTTAAAGGAAAGTCTTGCATAAACTTGTTGTAATATGAACACTGCATATCACAATGTTCATATACATTTCAATTTTTTTAACACTTCTAAATCTCATAAGTCTTCAAAAAAATCTTCAAAAGCACACGTCTAATAACAATGTCATAATACTAAAATTCTGTATTCAAAGAACATAAACATGATTTATGATGATACATTTACTCAGTGTTATACTTAATATGAAACTTAACCCTATGTATGACTTTATATCTTTGTGTGAACGTTTGACTAACCTTTAATTGTTGATGCCATCACTGCAATGAAATCTGTTGTTGTTGTGTTTAAGAGGACGACTGCCTGACTGAGTGTACTGAATACTTCACAGAAATAAAACTTTACAATATGAAAGCGAAAGTAGCTTTGCTGTCTATTAAGGGGTTGTTCACCCAAAAATGTACTCACCCTGTTGTTTTAGACCTGTATTGTATATTTAAGAACTTTTTTTACTTGTTGTGTAAATGATAGAGAAACATTACATTATTTTAAAACGGTATATGATAAAGTTTGATGCATGATCACTGTAAAGGTTTTCATAAGATTAATTTACAAATATATAATAAAAAGTTTGCATATAGAAAATAATTATATTTGTAAGAAACAGGAGATAAAATTTGTAAAATGTTTGGAGAGTTCAGAACTGACACAGCACTGTGATGTTTTGAAAAGCATTACTTAAAAATTATTCTTATCTCACCTTATCCAAAGGTACAAAGTCATCATAAAGAATAAAACCATGAGTAGCATTTAAAAGTATTTCAAAATAAATGCAATATTTGCATCTTTAAAAGCAAAAAAATCTGTCCTCATTTATGTCCAATAGATTCAGTAATAATCTTTAACATTTTCTGTTTAAATAATTTCAATCTGGGTTGCGTTCATTACACAGTACAGAAACTGCTTTAATTAAAATGACTAAAGATCTACTTATGGCAGCTGACTCTGGACAGTTGACTATATTAATTTCACTTAATTTAAGTGCTGCTTTCAATACCATTTCACACATCATTCTCTTGGAGAGACTGGTTTCCCTTAGAGTTAAAGGTGATTGCTTATCCTGTTTTAAATCATATCTCTCTGGTCGGACCTGTAAGGAACACAAAACACAGGATCCCAGAGCAGAGATGTTTATTAATAATTCACAATGATAAAGTCTCTCAGCCACCAAATGTCTCTCAGCCAGCAGAAGTCTTACAGTTGCTAGATATGTTCCCCAGCAATGAAGGCACGGGATGAAGGCATGGAGACCCCGATACAGGGCAGGGTACGTAAACCGCTCCCATGAGCGCCGCGTCACGGGAGCCACAGGGACAGGGGAATTAAACCGCCACGGAGATTTAACCAGCGAACTGGACCACGGCCACCGGTCCACAATGGACTCGCTAAACAGCTCAAAAACAGCAGGGAGTCCGGAGCTGTGACAGAGGAAGGGAACAATGTTAGTATCAGCAGGACAATCGCTGGACAGCGCTTACAATACTGGACAGCGCAAAGATGTATTCCAATGCAGCAACGTCAAACTAGGCTGTGATTGTATTCCAATGTAACAAAGTCAAACTCGGCTGAGTCACAGCAGAAGAGCAGGTGGACTGAGACTTGTAATATTCCAATAATCACACAGCGATGTAGCGTCTCTAACCCGCAGGCAGGCAAATAGCAGAACTGGGAAGTCTGAAGGGGCAATGACAGCTGGATGTCTGTAAAAGCGAAACAGCAGATAACACAGACTAATATATTAAACATAACTTGATTAGACAAGACAAGACAAGATACGGCAAAATGCATCAGAAGCACATCTAGTACATTCAATGACGGACTCGCAAAAACTGAGGGGAAATAGGAGAGCTTTATACTACTGCCGATTGGGGAACAAACAAGCTTCAGGTGGTGATGACGCAGTGAGAGAATCACAGAGAACAAAAACACCTGTGAGAGGCACGCACGTGGATCTGTGAAACAAACACAAGACAACAAAGGAAAACAGGCACACAGCAAACCGGTAAGACCGAAATCATGACAGGACCCAATTGGCACAACTTAAAAGTTACAGATCTGAAACATCACAAGTCACTGTTGGTGTTCCCCATGGCTCTGTTTTGGGCCCTCATTTGATTATCCAGGTGAAAAAGAAATATATTTAAATAGTATTTTTTGGGACATACTTAATATATTTAAATGCTACTATACTAAATGCATATTAAATGTATTATATTGAAACAACTTCAAATATATTAAATGCATTTTGAGATATATTTAAAGTCAATTTTAATCTATTTGCATTATATTTAATATATTGAAATTGTGTTAAATTGGAACAACTTCAAATATATTTAGTGCAATTTAAGTGTACTTCTTTAAAATTCATTTGAAAAGCACTTCTCATACACTTAAAAATACAGTTAAAATACATTTAAAGCTTAATTTAACTGTGCTTTAAAAACACTTTAATAGTACTTCAGCATATTAGAAATATACTAGCATTACATTAATAGAAATGTATTAGCATGTCACTACTATTTTATTATAAAGCTGTTTTGAATATTTAAAATGTTATATTAAAATCATTAAATTTTAAGACACATACACAGATTTCATATTGTGTTGTGTACATTACAAAAATATCTAAAGTAAATTAATCAAGCACAGAGACATACATAATCTATTGACCAAAGAGAAAACAAATATCAGAGAAATGCAATTACAGAGCTACTTCTATCAAATTGTACAACATTAACATTAAATGTATTAATGAAAAGTACACTATGAATATGCAATCACTAAATATTCATAAGCAATGATTATATAATAATCATAATGTAATTCTCTGCATAAAAAGTTACTGAAAAAAATGTTTAAGTGCAATTTAAAGGCGGAGTGCACAATGTTTGAAAAACACTTTGGAAAAGGAAATTGGGGCGACTACTAAAACACACTTGTAGCCAACCAGCAGTAAGGGGCGTGTCTACTAACTGACATCCTTGCCGGGGTTGCGTATGTGTGTGGTGGCTCTATCAAAAGAAGGTCCAGATTCTATTGGGGTAGAGGCATGTTTGTTTAGGTAATTTTAAATGTTAACAAAAACTGTGCACTCCGCCTTTAACCAACTTAAGACAAACCTATAAAAAGCTGAACCAAAACACAAAACAGTTTAGATGTCACATGTTTAAGTGGAGGGTCACTTCTTCTTGCAATTCAGACACCGTAGTAATTGAAGACTGCTTTATCACACGGTCTGTGAAAAGAAAACAGAATATACCAATTAACCAATAATGAATGAACATTTGGCTATCCATGTTTAAAAAACATTGGCATAGATATGCATGTATGGAAGTTTTGTTAACTTCTCAGTTTACCTTTTAAAGCTTTGACTGTGTCCTCATCAAGCGTGTCAGTTTTATCTGTCAGAGCACTCTACAAGTGGGAATGAAGATAGGATTAGAACAGGCTCATGATATAAAGCAACCTGTGTGTATTACAGGATATGTTTTACATTGATAATTGTGTTTTATTTGAACCTGGATCATTTTCCATTGTTTGTCTATTGTGGTCTTGCAAACTTAAGGTTCACCTCTGTTTAAGGAGATTTAAGGAAATCAGAAATGATGCCAAACAGGGCTCCAGACTGCCATCAAATGGTGGCATTTTGCCACCTAAATTTGAGAGTGTGCCACTGAATTTTACATCCAGTCGCACATGTGCAACCAGCAAATTTGACCTTTTTTGTGATATGACACTGAATTTGAAACAGCACATTGTACTTTCTGAATCTATAATTAAAGTATTTATTAGTGATACAGTAGAAATTAGTAGACATGTGAATATTTGGTTAGCATGTTGATTTACCGTGTGTGCCTCTAGTAAAAAAAGTTAGTCTGGAGCCTTGCCAAATAGTATATGCAAGGATGGCTAGGCCAAGTCCCTTACAGCTTTACAATAAAAAAAACTGGTTTTTACATGAATAACTCAAAAGGACAGAAATTAGCCACCTGGAATGGATGTGTTGCAAATGTTTTTCTTCCGAATCACTCCACATTTGTCCCGATTCAAAAATGTCAATAGCAGTTGATCTGAAAAACAACAGGCAGGTAAATAATGATTAATGATTTGTTTTCTTTCTAAGAATTACTTACCCTGAGTACAATATATTTAAGACAATACAGTATAATCAAACCCAGCCTCGGCAGTTTTACAATCTCTCATAAAAGTGTCCCTTCGTACAATGTCATTTTTGTGTCCATATGTAATTAGAAATACATTTAAAAATAAACAAAAAGACAATAAGGTTGTCAAGATTGAACTGCTATACATTAGCCATTGAACATTACTGGAGTTATAATAACCATATGGTCATATTAATGTTTTTTTTAGGTAAGACAGCTCAAACATTCATTTTAAACTAACGTTAGTGTCACGCCCAAGGGGCTGGCTGTTAATGGGCTAAGCCACGCCCCCTTTTAACTTCCACCTCGAGGAGGTCCCCAAAGCCAACCCAATGACCAGACAACAACGAGAGCAGGTAAATATTTAAAACAAATCTTTATTTATTAAATATTTAAAAGGGTGGGGAAATGGGGAAAGGGTAATTAAAACTAAATAGTCTCTGACTCCTCCCTCCAGGGAGACTGCTGCCACGGGCAGGCAGGGACAAGGGGCAACGGGGGTGCAGACCACCGTTCACCGGGGGAAAAGGAACTTCAGGCTCCAACGCCTGGTCCCTGCTATCCGTGGCGCCCTCCTTCTTCCTTCCTGGAGGCAGAGTAAATATTAGTGGGACTGTTGAATGGACTTTTCGCTGTTTGCGTACCTTTCTCTGTTCAGCAGGGGGTCTTCGCCCCACGTGCCTTCACGTTTCTCTGTTGTTCACTCTCTTTCTCTCTCTCTCCACAGATAGTAGCTGGGACACAAGACACAGTTAGTTCACTTGACTTTCTCACCTCTTCGCTGGTTACAGCCTACGGTAAGTATGAGGTTCACACTGTTCGTTTCTCTGATATTCACTCTCTTTCTCTCTCTCTCCACAGACAGCAGCTGGGTGCGGTGCCCTCCTGTTTCGGTAAGTCACAAACTTGGGGGTTATTTAAGTTGCAATAAGGTAAGTACGGCGGACTTACTAATCGTGGTTTCCCTCTCAATAGGTCAGATCCATAGGTAGATTTCAGGCGACGTCGGGGGCAAACCCTCATGACGAGCTCGTTGGTCACAGGGGGGTGGACACGTCACGTCGTCTCACCAGGCCGAGTGCTGCCCTTCTCTGTCTGCCGTCTCGGCGATCGTATCCCGAGCAGGGGCGCCCCTTTGTAGAGACCCGGGACGGCGGAGTGCCTACACCTCACTCTCTGCAACAGTAAGTATGGGGTAGATCAACGCATCAACAATAGTGACCTTTCATTGTACTCACACATCCACTGATCATTCGGTCCTTCACCGCCGTTTCTCCAAAAATACCCCCACGTCTGGACGGGAACTCGTTTCCGTAGCACCGCTTCACTATGTAGACCTAAAGCGTGTTCACAGCATAAATTCTGATATTCACTGCTAGACCGGCAACCTCTTCATCTTCCTTTGACGGAGTGTACGGAGGCGGGGGTTTGTCTGACAAGACACACAGCAATACACAGCAGTACACAGCAGTACACAGCACCACGTCAAAAGTGTAAGTTTCCACGACACAAAGACTCACCCACCACGCTCAAGTGTACATAAAGGACACCCGTCTCTTTACACTTCGCCCAGGCCCGATGGTTGATGGAAATATTCGGTCTAGCTGATGGTCTTGTCGCTGTGTTTAGCTTCCGTCGGATGTTTCCTCGGCTCACCCACCACGCTATCTCAGGGGTAGGGCCGCCCTCCTTCTCCTGGAGGTATCCACTGAAGATACAGGTTAGTGTACAAAGCGTCTTCACCAAATGTTATACTCACAGGCACCGTAAACGATAAAGGTCACTGTCCTTTGCTTCCGATCCACACGACAGGCCAACATCAATCCTGCCAAGCAGGGCGTCTCTCCAGCGTTTACACAAACCACTTGCGGGTCTGTACTCACAAAAACTCCGTTTTCTTCTTACATTATGGCTGCGCTTCCGATTTCATCCGTTCGGTTTCCAACCTTTAAGGTTCACAACATCTCTCCAACTACACTGCTTCAGCCTTGGAAAGAGAGCCGGACCGCTACCAGCAACGCACCCGATGAGTATACACCACACTGCAATACAACGTCAACAACCACCCTCCAACTGTGATTTAACTGTTCTTTTTATACTGGCTTGCCCGGCGTGTCCTCCAATCATCGCCGCTCCCGTTAACTAGGCACAGCTACGTCTAATTCCGCCGATTTCCCTCTCGCGGCGCTACCGGAAGTTCCGGTGTTTTTCCTTACTGGCCCGGGTGGGAAACACTTCCGGGCGGAACCAAACTTTCTTAACTTTGGTTCCCCCCTAAAGATCGTCACCTTGTGACATTAGCATTGCAAGAGAAACAATAGAAAAACTTAAACGTGAACTTAATCTTATTCAAATAGCAACAACAAACTTACCACCAATAATAAGTATTTCTATGCACTGTATCTTCATTTGTTCCTGTCTACTTGGCTCTGGTTGGGCATATTTATGTCGCTGTGCTAAAAAAAAGGAAAGGTTTTAATGCTTTCTGAAATGCTTAAGAGAAATGCTTAGTCACACAATAACGATGTTCCAATTACCACACGTGACACCGACATAACGTTACATAAAGAAGCTGGGTTAAAATAAGAACAACTATAATGTTTTACTTATTTAATAGTTAACTAAATAAAGAAATGCGAAAATCTGTCATCACTTACCCTCGTGTTGTCTCGTTCATCTCCAAACAAAAAGCGAAATACTTTTTCCCTCGACGTCAGATGCACTAAAACTGCTCACATTTTAAATTGAGTTCACCTGGGTATTTTTAAATTGACATTTTCGTACAATATTGTGTATAAATTAAATTATAAAATTAACTTGAAAGATGGGCTTTAATTCTAGTAAAGGAAAGTCCTAGCTTGCATAAACTTGTAATATGAAGTCTGCATAATATCACAATGTTCATCTATAAATTTTATTCTGTTAAACACTTCTAAATCTGAGGTGTCTTCAAAAAATCTTCAAAAGCACATATCTAATTTCAATATCATAATGCTAACATTCTCCAAGGCTTTGAACCGGTTCACGGAACGAAAATGAAAACCAGAAACTTTGGATGTTTTGCAAGGAACAGAAACGAAACCAGAAACTTTCAAAAAATGTATGTTCCGGAACAGAAACGTTTATTTAAAATAATGGTAACCGGTTAATACCGTTATTTTTTGGTTCTTTGACAACATTTCTGTGCAATATGGTGAAGTTCACTTCCGGTCATCGTTGACTCATCTGAGAAATGAGAAGCTTGCCACCAGCAAGTAGCCTACTCAAGCCCAAGTCTCTAATGCTCAATCGTAAGAGGTAAATATCTACCAAGTATCTTAAGATGTTTGTTTTTTACTAATTAGTGGTGTAACAGATTGCAGTTGATCCGTGATCCGTACAGATCACGACCCAAGGTTCGGCTCGCATGCAATTCGCGGATAATACGCAAATTTAAATATGGTGAAAGTTGATCATTTGCACGTGTTTCAAAGGCTTGCAAATGTTAACATTTAAGTGATTTTAAACAATTTAACAGCTAAAAGACACTAAAGTGAGCAATTTTCTGTACTTTATGTGGTGGAGCCACTGTTTATGCTGCATCTTCTTCCCGAAGCGTCGTTTGAAATTCGTCCTCTGTCTATGTGTGTTTGTGTGCGCGTGTTTAAGTGCCCTCAGCAAATGTAGGCATGTCAGAATTACAGTTATGCTGTTTACATAATGTATCCTTTTTTAATGTTTTGACAAGATATGCAGACTAATAATTTAAGTTTATTGTCCTAATGATCAGCCTACTTATTTATATGTCACACAGCTGACATGGAACCTTATTAACCGGTTCGGGAACTTTGTTTTTTGTTCTAACCGGTTCAGGAACATCAATTTTAGGGTTGAACTGAAAACCGGAAATGTTAAAATAATGTTTGGAACAAACCGATAGGCTTTATGCCCAGCTGCACACTACTTCCTGAACTTCAGCCAGCTCCTTGTTTCCTGTCTGCCATTATTGGACAAACTGATTAATCCAGGTGTGCCTGACCTCAGTAGTCACAACAACAATAATCATGCTGGCTGAAGTTCAGGAAGTAGTGCAGCTGGGCATAAAGCCTATTGGGAAAAAATTCTGGTTCAAAGCTCTCTGACATTCTCTGTATTTAAAGAACATAAACATGATTTATGTTGATAGATTTACTCAGTGTTTTACTTAATATGAAACTTAACCTTATGACTTTATATCATTGTGTGAATGCTTAACTGACCTTTACTTATTGATGCCATCGATAAGGCTTATTGATAAGGCCCTGAGTCTGATAATTCAAGGTGTATTTTCCAGAATGCAGTTTGCAATTCAAACTTCCACAGTTACTGATATTAATAGAAAACATCAGATAACTGCAGAGTTTGACTCTTTTAGCTGTTTATTCACAGCAGTTTTTGACAGTGTACCATTGTCTATGTACTTTTAATCTGTATAATGTATGTAGTAAGCATAGTAAACCAGTAAACATGAGCGCATGTGATAATCACAGTGACACATTATTTTCAGACTGTAGTACTGTGAAATGAGTTTCATGTTAGCTCACTGTGAATTCAAAATACACAACAAACTTAGAAATCTAAAAAGAAACAGTAAGAGAAAGACTAAAAGCACAGATTGCTCGGCCCTGTAGAAATACTGTATGTAAAGTAGCCGTGTTACAATTAATTGCGCCCCGCTCACCCCTACTTTACTTTTTTTAAGAACGCATTCGAAATGCCTCTTATGGTATCACCACAGGACTTTTTCTAAGCGTAATGATTAACCTGGTTTGTTATTGTAAATGTTCATTAACAGCTTTTGTCATTGAAGATATTTGGGAGTGTACTGTGAAACCAGATACCAATAAAGGTCAATTGTTATTTCTAATGTATTGTTTTGAAAGAATGTCTCTTATGAGTCTTTATAAATCAAGACCAAACAAGATCTAGAATTCACAATCAGATCTGAGATAGCATTGTTGTTTAAGAGTTCAGACCATCTTTACGTTATGTTATTGTGATGATGATAACAAATAAAAAATGTGTAAAATTTGTGATACTGTAGGAGCTCTACCATCAAATTCATTTGACAGATTAGCATGTAGACCTGCGTCATGCAGTGGATAAGATGGTAGATCTGGTGATCGGTGACTCAGAATAGTAGAGTTGAGTAGAGTAGTTTGTCTGTTTAGGGCTACTGTAGAAACATGGCGGCACAAAATGGCGACTTCCATGTAAGGGGACCCGCGGTGTATGGAGATAAAATTGGCTCATACTAAGATAATAAAAACAATACAGTTCATTATGTAAGGTCTTTATACACCACTGATAATATAGTTAGTTATGTAGATTATATTGCATTTCTGTCAAAAGATCCTCCTAAAAGTTACACACTGCACCTTTAATTGCAACCCACAGATCCACACATTTATTTATTCAAAGTGACACATAGCCTACATGATACATGTTTGACAAATAAAAGGATTGCATATATGTATCTTTTTGTAATCTACAATTATCCCATAAAATATACAAAACATTTCTTGCTAGAGCATGGCTGAGGGTATAAGTGCCCTCAATAAGTATTGGTACAATGCAGGCAAACCTCCTCTGTTTGCTTAGTCAAAAAATGTCTAACTAGTACAATGTAAATATGAGACAAACATACAAATAGAGCGTGACTGAACACTAAAAAACGTATATTATTCCATAGATTACTATTTGTAAGAAGACCATACACCATCACATTATCTTCAGTATCATTAGACATGTATTTTATTACATGTAAAAACACAATGTCATGTTATTAATATAAAAGTAACTCTTGACTTTGTTGCCTATGACATCAGCATCTCCCATAGCAACATGACTACACGCCCTTTATTCAACATGACTACACGCCCTTTATTCAACATGACTACATGCCCTGACAAACAGTTTTTTTCATTTCAGCAGTCCCTTACAGGCACACATAACATTATATCCAAGTGACATAAACCCAAAAAAATGACAGAGAACCCAAGAAAATAAGAAATATAATTACTTTAATTATGAACAATAATCACAAGAAACACATGGGCATATAAATAGAGATCAATAAGTGGAAACTTGATTAATCTTGATGAGTACAATAGTGTGAGGCAACAGAGACAGAACTACAACTAATGCAAAATTTGGACACTTAAAACTTTATAGGAGCTGAATAAATAGATCCACTGAAAATCACCTTGACAACAGTTATTATGAGAAAATAAAATGAGCAAATATGCTTCAGCACAATATGGCTGTAATGCATTAATCTCACATTTGTAAAGCGATATATGAAAATATGTGCCAGTTAGTGTTTAAAAATCTGCTCTACTTTAAGCGCTAATAGAAGTTCTGAAGTAGCATTTGTTGCTGTTGTGGCCATTACTGTTAAGGTTTGTCTCCTGCAGCTGCACGTGCTGCTGCACTTACTACAGCTGCTACACTTGCTACACCTGCTGCACCTGCTGCACCTACATGTGCTGCAACTTCTAGACCTGCACATGCTGCACCTGCAATACCTGCACCTGCAGTAAATGCTGCACCTGCACCTGCTGCACCTGCTCCACATATTAAGGCTCCTCCACCATATATTATTGCTTGTCTTCCTATGTCTTTTATTCTCTGCATTCGTATGCGTATCTGAGCTTGTTTATAAATCTCACTAGTGTAGTGCTTTTTTCCATTAATCTCCACCATTTCATCAATCTTCTGCAGCAGCTCTGTTACCTGAGTTTGATTGTTTTTATCTTTATTGTTAAATCCGTGATATCTACCCCCACAATTCTCAATTAATGCCTGTAATTCTGGACTCTCTTTGATATATTCTTCTAATAATTTGCCATTCAGTAAATCTACATGAGTGAACAGAATGATGGTGTAATGTGCCGCATCTTCACCAAAATTCTCCTGAATCCACTCCACTGTGTTTTGTTCCTCTTCTGTGAATCTATTCACTCTGATGACGAGCAGGAACACGTGAGGACCAGGGAGGGACATCTCAATACACTTCTCTATTTCAGACTTCAGTTCTTCATTAGTGATTGATTTATCAAAGAGTCCTGGAGTGTCGGTCACCGAGATTTTTTTATTCTCCATTATTATCTCTTCTTTTTTACAATGTCTAACAGCCTTAGGGGAACAGCTTTCCTTAAATACATCTCTTCCCAGTATCTTGTTTCCTGATGCACTCTTTCCTGATCCATTTTTACCCACCAGCACAATCCTCATATCTATTAGAGAATAAGAAATACGTATATATTTGTGATAGTTATTTTTATAGAATTCAAAAAATGTTGCATTGTTATTAAATAATAGTGAAGATTAAATATTATAATCATGCATATAAAATAAGCAAGCATGAACCCACAAATGATTCAGCATTTACCAATTCTCAACATATTTATTTCTTCCAAATATCTTTCATACTTCAACGTTTCATACGTCTCTCTATGCTTGCTTAGAAGAATTAAAATCCTGACTTTCCCGAAAACTTCTCTAAATGAAAGCAAAACTGAAGTTATTATATTTTGTTCTAATGTCAATTGCAGTACTGGCAATGTTGATCTGTGTAGTCTCTCTAATTATACTTCATCTTGTGTTAAAAATGTGGATGTGTTTCTTGATAGAAACCTAAAAATGGATAAACAGATCAATGCTGTGGTAGGCACTAGCTTCTCTCAGCTATGTCTCCTCACTAAGATCAAGCCATTTCCATCTGAGAAAACGTTGGAGATCGTCATCCATGCTTAGATTATTGTAATTCCCTCTACTGTGGGATGTCTTCATCAATTTATTCAAAAGGCTGCTGCTAATTCCTTAATGGATACCAAAAATTTGATCATTTCACCCCCATTTTACTTTCATTACACAGACTTCCTGTTTATTTTCCCATCACCTTCCAAATTCTACTTTTTGTCTATAAATCCTTAAATAACAACTTTATATGTGTGAACTTCTTCACCCGTATAGCCCATCCCATACATTGAGATCTGCAGATCAGAATCTTCTTCTGGGGACGTATTACAGAAAAGTCCTAACTTTAAAATCTTATCTTAACTGTTTGATAACCATGGTAATTTCAGTTAGGACCTCATTTAAGACAAAAGCTATTACAGAATGATGTTCCTAAATGCATTATCTTATCTTAACTGCAGATAGGAAAGTGTTATTACAGAAGCATCCTAACTTGACAAAACATCCTAAAAATGGTCTTAACTTTAGGGTAACCTCACAGGTGTCCTAACTTAAAACTTTAATGAGAGCCAGCTGAAACATTCACATTATGATAGAGCTGCGGGAGAATGACATTACATTTTTAACAAAGTGGAGGATGAAAAACATCAATGTTTGTTTTTGGATTACTCTTTGAATGTTTTTTACCTTCACACATTCACATAATCACAATGTTTCTCACTACTGGAGCGATCTTTACATTTCTGTCATCCCTCATTATTAAAAAACAGTTATCTTATCCGTGAACATTGATGGGATTATAGTGAATATAGTACACACTTGACTCAGCATCTATTTCTTCTCATGTCTCTATCAGATGTTGAAATGTACAGTAGTATCTTAGCACTTAGGAAGAATAATTTTTTCAACATTTGCTAAATGTTTAAATTGAATGGTAACTGCTAGATGATGTGCTAAAACACTAATACAAAAAACAAAGACTATGATTACTATGAATTTATTAAAATGTATTTTTCTGGCCCATTGAAATTAAAAGGACAATTCTTTTGTTTACTGTAGCAGCAGCTCACGCATTGCTGGTTGCTTGGTAACAGACATGACAGTTGATAGCCGAACATGATTAAGCGATTTGGGATTTCCTAACTAGAGATGAGATAAGATTTGGTGAAATAAGATGAGAATCCTAAATCAATTTAAGATTTGCTTCTGTAATATGAATTTGTGAAAAATCTTAACTTAACACATCATATCTTAAGTTAAGACCTAAGATAGAAAGTTTCTGTAATACGCCCCCTGGTTTCAAAATCAAGACTAATAAATATGGAACAGCTGCCGGTCCACATTAGAATCGCTCAATCCTTAATTGTTTTTAAAACTTTGGTAATATCCTACCTTTTCTCTCTTGCTTTTAATATTGAGTAATGTTTGTAGACTGCTTTTTTAGACCTCTCTTTTTACTTTCTTTTATCTTTTAATTTTATTATTAATAATTATGATTAGTATCCTTCTTATCTCTGTCTTTTTATGCATTTCTTTAAAGCAATTTGGTCAGCCTGTGCTATGTGGTCTATACAGTAAATCAATAAACTTGAAACTTGATAAGTGTCATACTGAATGTTACATAACACTTTTAAATATTAATTCTAGTAAAGAAAGGTCTTAGCTTGTGTAAACTTGTTAATTTGAACTCTGCTTAATATCACACTGTTCATCTATACATTTCATTCTGTTTAACACTTTTAAATCTCATGTGTCTTTAAAGAAATCTTCAAAAGCCCACCTCTAAAATATTATAATCCTAACATTCTCTGTATTCAAAGAACATACACATAATTTATGATGATAGATTTCTTTACTAAATATAAAAACTTAACCCTATGACTTTATATCATTGTGTAAAAGTTTGACTGACCTTTATTTGTTGATGCCATCGCTGCAGTGTAAAATCTGTTGTTGTTGTGTTTAAGAGACTGACTGTCTGACTGAGTGTAATGAATACTTCACAGGAATAAAACTTTACAACATGAAAGTGAAAGTAGCTTTGCTATCTCTTAACTACCCTATCTCACAGAAGGTGGTGTTATAGTTACCAAATATTTGATTATTTGATTATCATACACATAATTATTGCACTTGGTCGGGTTCTCATATTCGCCTAAAAGTTCCAAGGGCACTGTCAGAGTTTGGCAAAGGTGCTTTCATTTTTATGCTTCATGGGCTTGGAACAATTTGTTAAGTGTTCTCAATTTAGATGCACTTCCAACCCTTAGCACTTTCAAGCACCTATTACAAGATGTTTTAATTGATACTTGTAATTGTTTTAGATGACTTGCTTTTATTTGTGATTGTTGTAAATTGTGTTGTTTTATTGTTATCTTTTGTGTAACACTTAATGTGCCACTGTCTTGACCAGGTCTCACTGGAAGAAAAGATAAAATATCTCAATGTGATTTTCCATTTATTTCTTAAACATGCACTTCAGATCCTTAGAACCCTACATTTGATCTATAGTTGGTCTTTTTCTAAATCACCTTTATTTCTTTAAAATGGGCCTTTTGCAGCTGCTTTCCTGAGCTATCATTTTTGAGCAAAGGGAAATTTAGATATTTGGTTATATTAGATGATACAGGACATATTCTTGTAGAACATGTTACTATTGACACTAATGTAATATTTCTATTCTCCAATTCTGTCACAGCAGATCCTAATCGTTCAATGCAAATGCAAATGAATGATCATTCTTAATGTAGTGTACTGAAAAGCATTACATTATAACATTATTGAAAATCTGTAAGGGCTGTAAGGAAGCTTTACAATTAAAAGAGGGTGCATTAATCTATCAGCTATCAGTAAGGGGCTGGACACACCAAAACTTTTAAACGCGGCTGAAAACGCCTTGAGGACGCCGAATGCCAGCTGTTTTTCAGCTGAGTGCCAGCTTTCTTCAGCTGAGCGCTTTGATAGCCGTGATACTTCAGCTGCGAGCCGGTTGGTTGCTGTGGTAATGTCCCGCCCCTCCTCCACTGTGATTGGGTGGCCGTGTGAGAACTGACATTGACGAGCGGAGCTTTTCTCCCAAAGTTGAATCTCTTCAACTCTCGACGCTCAGCGACGAGCGCGGAAAAAACGCCGAGCGCCGGTTTTCAGCGCGGAAAAAACCCGCTAGCTGCTGGCTTATTTGAAAAACGCCGAGCTTCCATTGGAAACAATTGAAAACAGGCGCCGGCCGCGGGCGTAAAAGTTTTGGTGTACACAACCCCTAAATGATAAAAAAGATGGTGACACAGTGTCATGCAAGGAAAGTCCTAAAACTAAACAGGGTCACCCAAAGGAGCAGAAGTAAAATAAGTACAATATAGTGAATATTATCATAGTGCATTTTATGCCTGCAATACAATCATATCTAAAAAAAAAAAAAAACAACTTTAAATGCCTTATGACAGATTTGCACTTTATGTGCCACAACCCTTATGGAATTAACCATGGTTTTATTGGTGTATATTTGTAGTAACCATGTTTTTTTGTGCATTGATTACTATCAGCAGAACCATGGTTTTACTACACTAACCATGGTTTAACTATGTTTTTTGAAAACCATGGTTATTTTGTGGTTACCATGGTTTTACTGTAACCATGTTTTTTTTACTGTAGTAAAACCATTGTTACTTTTCATAAGGGAAAAGATATTCATAATTCATATGTTTACAATCATATATAAAATCTATGATTATTTTTACTATATTAATTATTTTAGATTGTTTTAGATTATTTTAAATAATATTGTGTGTATTTTCGTTGAGACACATATAATATTGGACTAAATGGGGTAAAATAGGTTCGTATTAATTATTTAATTAATTAATTTTATCTGTTTTGTAATCACGCACTTCTAAGACGATTATAAAACGTTGATTTGCCAAAAAATATTGGTTTGTAATGTTATTTCTCATTTAAAAACTTTTAAGTTCTCTGACGTTTTCATGGTGACTCGTGAAATCTGTGATCCATTGACAATGCCTTATGTTGTTACCGTGAGCGTGCGTTAACTCTGGGTTACTTTCAGCGAGTTGATTGACCTAACTCTTAAACTGTGTTTTGGAACCGACATACCCCGAGTAAGCAAGTTTGGGGTTGATCAACCCAAAGTTCGGGGTTAATCTGATTGTAAGTTAACCCTGCTTTCTGGAATACACCCCAGGTGAGGGAGTTAACCAATGATGAATAATTAACAAGGAGACAAGGGGGTGGGGACATAAACGAGACACAGCAGCACACAGACCAAACAAAGGCCATGTGCTACAACACAAAACATGGGTACCATCACAATCCTGCCACATGACTATGAATAAGTAATAACTACACTGTAAAAAAAATCCGTAGAAATTACAATGTTATTGCAGCTGGGTTGCCGGAAATTTACCGTAGATTTACGTTTATGTTATTTACTAGCAAGAGTTTGTTCAAAGTTAGATAAATTTTAAATATTAACAAGTCTTTATCTTTACAGAATAAAACTATACAATAACAGCCTCATGCAAAGCATTCTGGGAACCAGAAATCATCATCAACCTTTTTCTGTTTTTTGCTTCAGATTTTGTTTTTCCAGAATGTTTTGCTTGATGCTGTTTTTTTAGTTTTACTCTGTAAAGACAAAGATTTGTAAATGTTTAATGTTCATTTAACTTTGAACAAACTCTTGCCAGTAAATAACATAAATGTAAATCTACGGTAAATTACCGGCAACCCAGCTGCAATTTCTACGGAATTTTTTTACAGTGTATGACAAACTGACAGGATCATGACAGGCCCTGAGTCTGATAATTCAAGGTGTATTTTCCAATGCAATGCAAACTTCCACAGTTACTGATTTTAATAGAAAACATTATATTTGACTGTTTTGTCTGTGTACAGTACCTTTAATCTGTATATTTAGTAAGCATAGTAAACCAGTAAACATGTGAGCACACGTTTTAATCACAGTGACACGCTATTCTCACACTGTAATACTGTGACATAAGTTTTATGTGAGCTCACTGTAAATTCAAAAAACACATAAAAAATATAGTAATCTAAAAAGAAACACAAGATGAAGAAATTTACTTTTATGCCTCCCAAAAACTCGTTCAATATCTACCTCTACCATGAAATTCATTTGACAGGTTAGCATGTAGACCTGCGTCATGCAGTGGATGAGATGTTAGGTATGGCGATCGGTGACTCAGAATCGATATGTGGCTCCATCTACATGTATAAATATTTCAGAGCTGAGTCCACGGCTCGGGGGGCATCTGGCCTTTAGCAAATTTTTTAACAAAGCACCGAAAGGACGAGGTGGGCAGGCGGCCTGCGTTATTTAGCGCCATCCCTCCAGGCTCAGGGACTGAAAGGAGAGGTCAACACTTGATCTTTCTTCACACATAATGAGTCTCATGCTTTCATGATTTATTGACACGCTCATCTCAGTCGACTCTTCTCTTGTGTTGCAGGAGTTATTCTCTGTGGCTCTCACAGTGTCCCCGATGAACAATGAACATACAACTACAAACAAACTACACAGGACACTACAAACAAACAAACTGTGAGGAGGGAAAAATGGACAGAGGGATCAGAGAGACTTTTAAATGAATACCTGACATGAACGTCATGGTTACAGCAGGTGTTGGATTGATGGTCAAGGGTTGAACTCCACACCCTCATTGGGGCTATCAAGAGGTAAACACAAAGAGTGCATACTAGTAACCCAAAGGTACATATTGATACCAAATATAAACATACAGGGCATCATTTATGAAGCGTGCGTACACACAGATTTGATCGTAAAGTGTGCGTACACAAAAATCCACAGCAAAGTCCATATTTATAAAAACTGTCTTTGCGGTGGAATTAGGCATCGTTTAAAGATGGAAATCTGCAACAGTTCAGCTGCGCACAACTTCTAGCTCAAGTTGGCTAATTTGTATGAATTCAAGTTAATCGTGCAAAAACTTACCATTCTCATGCAAAAAAACAAAACGAAACTCAGCCCCTAACCTCGCACCTAACCCCAATGTCACAGGGGAACCATACAAAAACGTACAAATGTGATAGTATGAATTAATACAAATTAGCCAACTTGTAAAATATGTGCGAATTCTTGTGAGAGAACGTTGAATAAAGCCCACAGTAGAGGTCTTCGCTGGTCCACTTAGATTCTAAAACCCGAGGTCCATTCTGAGCGGGTTCAGGTCTATAACTTTTAAGTGTGGCTCGGACATGGGTCGGGTATTATAAAAGCGACATTGGGTTTCGGGTAATTAAAAATAAATGTGTTTTTGCCAAACGGACCCGAGAAGACTCAAACTATCTCACGTGTGTGCATCTAAACCTCTCCTCTGTTTGCCAATACGCTTGCGACATTGTGTGCCTAAAAAAAAGAAATATAGTGCATAATTTTTGCATGCACTTTTTAAAGTGAGTTTTACTTCGAATTTTACACAATTTAAACAATTGCAATTTTTTAAGTAAGTTTTAAATGGAATTAAGCAATCTAAGCTTAAAATTACCCTTTTAAGCAATTGCTTAAAGGTGCCATTTGTAATAATTGAGGTAAAAGATTTTAAAAAATGAGCTACACGCATCAAAAGAATGAGAAGAAATAAGGGCAAAGATGCCATTAAAAAAATGACAAGGTATAGTGCTGCAGAGATATCAATCTGAATTAGCATGCTAAATTACTAGCTACAGCCCGACAGGTGTCGTAATACCAGTTTCGACCATGGGAGGGGGTATGCGGGCCACGTACATAACCGCCAGCCAAACTGCAATACACGAATAAGTCGCATGTGTGGGAGTACAGCCCTCTACTACTACCGCTGCGTACGAAAACAAAGGCAGCTGACTTGGTGACATGAAGGCAGCTCAGAGAAATGCAATTCGGACAGCCATGGATTCGGACATGCCTTGATGCCTTCCTGCCTTGCAATAGGGTTTTCGGACGCATTTCAGTTCAGGGAAGAGAGCGGAAGAATGGCTAAAGCAAGAGACATTTACCACTACCACAAACATTTGCTGCAGGGAACAACGCGCTCAGAATCAAAAATAAAATATGATAAATAAAGTAACCGAACCAGAGTAAATACTGGCACTGCTTTTCATCGCTGGAGACAACTAATGGACATGAAAGAAATGAGGTTCAACCCGGAAATGACAACATTTCTTTTCGATTGGTAAGTAAGATGCTGTTAGTATTTCGCTAGAAGTTTACTTATAATAGGCCTTGGGATAACCTATGCTCAGCTTGTACATGAACTACGGCTTTGTGCAGTAAATGTGGCTCCATCTGAAAGCAGCTGATGGCGATTCACTTTTAATCAAGAAACCGGCTTCACTGACGAGAAGCGCAATGACTATCACATGCAACTTATCGCGCATCCTTAGCTGTTAGCGTTTAATAGTTAGCTCTACCCACGGATCCGATCTGGTTTTCACCCGTTATCTACCAAGCTGATGTAACATTAGCTACCAAGCAAATGTAACATTAGCTAAGAAGCTTGAAATGTCTTCGATGATAATGAACACCAAATGGACGCACGAAACGTAGCGGAAAACATTGCAATTTTAATGAGACCGAATGTTTTTTTTTGGGACTAATGATAACTTACTTAGTTGCTAATGTAAATCAATCTTGATATATGCTGCTAAATTAGCAGCTGCTAAATTAAAATAGACCAACTCACTTTCTGGAGGTATACTGCCCCCGTCTGTTTGGAGTGTGGAGTATGAATTGATTTTTTTTGGCGGACATTTTAAATGGTCCCTTTAAAATTCCATTTAAACCTTACAGTACTTAAAAAAGTGAATGCGAAAAGAACGCACTATATTTATGCACTATAAGTAAATCCAGCGTATTATTTTTAACAGTATACAAGTCCACTGCCTATTTAGTTATATTTCATTCTTACAAATTCTACATGATAAAATTAAGTTGAATTTACTGTCATTTTTACTCAAATTTTTGGTTAAAAATCAAGAATTATTTTTTAAAAATGTAATTTACTCATTTTATTTAGTTACATTTATTAAGCCACCAAATATTTTTTTTACAGTGTAAGTGTTCATGCTACCTTAAAATACTGAGTTATTCTACTTAAAAATATTACTTGACTTAAAAAAACTTATATGTTTGAGTAAAATAACTCAAAATTTTAAGGCACACTGTAAAAAAAGAAGCATTTTTGTCAAATCAACATATATTTTTATTTTACTTTAACTTAAAAAATTAAGTTAAACAATTTCAACTTGTTCTTTAAAGTTATGTCAACTTATCACAGGTCAAAACTTTAAAATAGTAGGTTGAATTAACTTGACAAAACTAAGTTCACTGAAAAAAATGATTCATTTAATTTGCAATCGATTTAATTAAACTACATTTAAACAAAAGTTTATTTATTTTATTTTACAATTTTTTTGTTGTTGAAATGTAGCTTAAATAAATTGATTGCAATCACTTACCTTAAACAATTGAGTAAATTGAATAAATATTTTTTTCAGTGTTGTTTTAACTTCATGCTGCTTTTTTACAATGCTGCACACTTACTTTCTTCAAGTTGAAGCAACAAATCTTTATTTACAGCGTTTTCTTTTCAGAAGGTTCTCAACATTTCAACTGTAATTTGCTAAATCAGAACAAAGTTAGAGACATTTTTGAGATGTCTTCTGAAACTCAAAGCCGAACATTTGTTCTTTATTTAATCTCATTGTCTATGAGAAACAATTAAGAGAATGAAAAATCTGAATGTTTTTCATGTCCTGTGGGCACACGTACACATTGTACATATTTGCTGAATATCATCATAATGAGATTACAGTAATATAGCGTAACAAAACGCCTTGTTAATCACACAGTTTAATTTAAAAAAAATCTGAGCTTCTGGTGTAAAATTAGCTGAATATAACTTTGGCTTTTTGCCATCACATTTCAGAAAGAAACTTTTCAGCTTCATAACAGAAAGAGAAATGTATTTCGTCTTTATGGCCACACACACTTTGATAACAGTAGCTAGTTTTTTCTGTGCATTTCCCATAAGAGACATTTCGGTTGGGCAATGCTGTGTTGTCCGCGGGACACTCGGAGGTTCACCAGGAACATTCAGTCATGTAGTAAACAGCCACACAGCACAGCGTATAGAAATGGTGGATAAAGCCTCTCACTGATGTTTCCCCCTGATATATGCATCCTGTTTTTGTTGCCGTCCGCTGTGATAAATGGTGTCTGTTTTATTTTTAATAAGCCTTTGGAAATAATGAGATGAGGTCGGTGACAGTCTGGTTTGTACGCGTGAGGTTCACCCCCCCACCTCCTCCTCCTCTGGCAATTTAATCTGGCAAGATGAATTTAGTCAGTAGTTATTGACGTGTCTAGCATTGCGATGTTGATGCAGCGCGGCGATGGTGGAAGTCATAAATCAACACAGAGATTCGACACAGAGATTTATAGTGCGGGAGAAAACTCACCGTATCTCAGGCTATTTATTACCCAGCACATTCTTAAACACGGCACTGTCTCTCTCTGTGACACCATAATGACATAACTTTACATTTACATGTATGAAGACATAAGAAAAATCCTTTACTTATGTACTTATATTAAAGTAAATGTATAACATATTGAATTTTCAAATAAACATTATTTAATATAAATTAAAATGCAAGTACATTCGAAATTGAGACATTAAAATGTATTACTTAACAGTGTTGATAAATATGACTCTATCAATGTATATCGGACTGAGATTTTATGCATAAAATTGACTTAGGTAAGAGAGATCAGGCTGATCTCACGGACTTTGTACGTACTTTAGTTGCCCAATTCATGTGAATTCTTACAAAGTGATTTATACAAAAACATACGATTAGAAACATACGTATGAATTGCCATGAGATTGTGTTAGAGAGATTCCTTCAGGCACTCTCTAAAAAAATGTGGGTTTATTTTAAACCCAGCATAGGGTCAAAAAGTGACGAACCCAGACGTTGAGTTAAATTAATCTAGAAAATATTTATATTTGACCCAACAATGGTTTAAAACAACTCAGTATAAGTTAATGTGTTGGATTGGTCTCTTTTTGACACAACGCTAGGTTGAAAATAGCCCAGCACCATTGAAGGTATATCTCTCCAACACAATGTCATGGCAATTCGTACGTATTTTATAAGGTGGCAATAAATAACCCAGCATTTTTTTGTGTGTGTGTGTTTAATGTTTTGTTTGAATAAGGACAAGATCATTGTTAAGTCATCATTTATTCAAAGTTAAACTGCTGCTCTCATCTTAAAAAGTTTACCGAACAAAGTTACCAGTGACTGCTGTAGTTTCTGAGTCTGCTGAAACCTGTGTGTATGTGTATATATGTGACTTCTGTTGTCATTCCTGTAGAAATAGACAACCATCTGCTACCAACAACTGTCTGAGAGAGAGAGAGAGAGAGAGAGAGAGAGAGAGAGAGAGAGAGAGAGAGAGAGAGAGAGAGAGAGAGAGAGAGAGAGAGAGAGAGAGAGAGAGAGAGAGTGATAAAAGGTCCCACTTTTATGAAATTATTTGGCCCGTCCCAGCCCGTCCCGCACCACTGTTTGTGTTTTAACAACCCACACCCACGACCATTAAATAGACATACAATGGATTGTAATGTAAATAAAAGCAGGCTTTCTTTCAGCCTAAAAGAGCTTGGAAACAGATTACATCGCCCTGTAAACTGGCAACAACATAAGCTTATGAACCATAGAAACCAGCATAGACAATAACAAGATAGTATAATGATTAACATTTTTAACATTTACAAAGCAGCAATTGTATTATCTATTCATAAATTCCTGATCTTCATTTCTCCCGCACCTCGTCTTTCATCTTCACTTCTATTTTTCCATTTGTTTTGTTGTGACTGGTGGCGGGAGCCATTGGTTTGTGGACATAACGCAAGTTTCGTTGGTACAAAGGCCTACAAATTAAGGCTGGGTGATAAACGTTATCGATATGTACCGTTGATACACCTTTATCGATAACTATAGGGAAAAAAACATTCAATGTGACGCCTGTAAATGCATTTGCCAGCAATGCAAGTGTTGCTGTGGGGTTCGGTTGCGCCATTGCCCTGTAACAGGAAAAGCATGAAGACGTGTAAAAATGAGTGCTGTGGCCGAGGAGATTGTCAATAATAAAAGGAAATGTTAGCTCGCCAATATGGCAGTTCTTTGTTTTTTTTGTCTGATCAGCATCAGAACAATGTTGTGTGTAAGGTGTGCATACTTGTTGGCCGAGTATACTTCTTTTTCGCGTTCGCGTCTGGCTTTTGTGCACACGCATCAGCGCAGCTTTCAAAGTATACTAATTGCGGCTACACGCGGATGGCAGTGTTCGATACATACGCAATACAAATGATTTCTTATTCAAATTATTACTCTACCAGGGCGTACTGACTTGGCGACATTTACAGTACATTAAAAATTGTAGGTGAAGAAAAGTAGCCGATCCACCATTTCAAACAATGGTTAGAACAAACAACAAAAAACAAACAACAGGAATCAAACATTATGATGACGAAAATGCTCCAGAAAGTGCATTTATAGAGTTTATTTAACTCTTTCCCCGCCAGCGTTTTTCATGATTTTCACAAAAGTTTAATGCCTTCCAGAAAATGTTCTTCTTCAAATATATAAACATACAATATACCAAATGAAAGAACAGACCCTCTGCTTTCAAACAAAAATCTTTTGTGATCAGCTTTTGAATATGGGTAGGTTTCTGCAAAAACACCACATTTTGAGCAAAAAGCTGAGATAATTCCATTTTTGTGACGGACTTTTCATAGAGATCCCATTCAGAGCGATCTTTAAAACAGACACGGACATGCAGCAGCTTGTCATAGGGCAATACTTCCGGGTTTAAAAAGTTGCGGAAGGGCGCAACCTAGTGGATACTAGCGGTATTGCGGAAAGACGGAAATACTCGTCATTGGCGGGGAAGCGTTTTCTCTTGATTGACGAGATATCTCGTCAATGGCGGGGAAAGAGTTAACACCAATTTAATTTTTATGTAAGATATTAAAAAAAATTGTACTGCTAAGCTAAAATTGTTTATTGTGTGCCTTAATAAAGTGTATAAATAAAACACAGTGTGGTTAAATTAAAACTTTTTTCTACTTATCATTTTTAACCCTGTAGAACCCACAGGTCAAATTTGGTCAATGTTAATTGATGCTAAGAGAAGGGTTCTTAGGTTCTCCAAAAGGGTTAAAAAGCTTAATAAAACGTATCAATAATTTTTGCTATCGAATGATATAACACATTGTATTGGTTATAAACATTTTAGCTTTATCGCCCAGCCCTATTACGTATTGTAACTTTATCAAAGAACCATAATGAAACATTGGTTTAATAACGGCTATAGGGAATTGCAAACAACAAACATGAGTTTTCTTTATTTTGTTTATAATGACCTGTTGCGCACTTAAAGTGACAATTTCTTTACCTGCCCGCTGGTTACCCGAGGGGCCTGTGGATTATGAGATGACCCATACATAACTAATGTGAAAGAGTGTTTGTGATGTCATCAGAGGGGGTAAAGATTTTATGTCAGTCCAGCACTCGATTATTCCCCTCCTCAAAACCAATAAAGCCACAAGAATCTGTATAGAAAGTGACTATACAGTCAGCCGGTCATTATGGCTAAATATCATCCCTTACAGAGCACTGAAGTGGAGGGGGTCATGTATCACTTTTAATGACATCATATTAAATTATTAAAATAAATGAATAATAATAAAATATAATGAAAATTACTGACATTATTCAGACGTTTGTTAACTAACTGCTGTGACTGGCCAATCAATGTTAAGTATCCCAGAGAGGGTCACATACCTCATTTATTGACTTCTTGATATTTGCTTTCTAAAACACTGCTCTGTTTACAGGTTTCTGTGGGGATCGATTTGACAAAGTTTAGCAGATTTATACACTGCACAAAAAATTCAGACCATAAAAAAAAAATTCATTTACTTGTATCTAAACATGTCAGGTGTCTCAGTTCTGAAAATTTCAAATTTGGTGGGATCAAATTTTCATAGATAATTAGAAATTTAGTTATTTTATTAAATAAAACCTAATATTTTGTCTCTTTTCTTAATTAAGGTGCCAATTAAGTCACAAAAGGCCACGTTTTAAAAGTTGTCTGTTATCTTTTTAGTTTAACAGCAGGATTTATTCAGTAGCTCATTCAATACTTGTTCAGTTCCACTGCTGCATTTTATCCATTTTACAACATCTCAGATGTGTGAGCTGAGCCTTTACTGCTGAAAGAGAACAGCAGACAGATTTCTGTAAAGCCTTTACTAATATCTTGGAAATTTCCTAATGGGGCGTAGACACCAAACATGGATAAATCAATTCGTGCAAGTAGATTACACAAGTCAAGTCAATGCAAAGATACGAATAGATGCAAACTCACACGTGCAATGCAAATGGTGTTTAAAAAGGGCTGCACAATTGCTGAGAAAACACACACTATTTGCCTCAAATGTGTCTTCGTGCAAGTTAAAAATGTTCAACTCGAGCGAAGAATTAGCATGACACGAAGTTAAATCCTACAAGTAATCTAGAGCAAGGAATGCAATGCTTCGTGTTTGGGGTGTATGCAGCATTATGGGGTGTACACAACAAACACGAATTCAACGATTTTCACTAGTAGATTACATACAAATTCAATGCAAAGACACCAATAGATGCAAACTCGCGCGAGGTGATGTGAATTGGGTGGCGTGATACACACTATTCGCCTCAAACGTGTCTTCGCGCAAGTTGAAAATATTCAACTTAAACTAAAATTTGCATGACATGAAGTTAAATCCCACAAGTAATTTAAAGCGAGGAACGCAATGCTTTGAGTTTGGTGTGTATGCAGCATTATGGGGCGTACACATCAAATGCAATTTCAACAATTTTCCCAAATAGATTACACACAGGTCAATGCAAAGATGTGAATAGATGCAAACTTGTGGGGGCCGATGCAAATGAAGTAAATTGGGTAGCGCATTTGCCACAAAAACACGCGCTATTCACCTCAAACGCATCTTAATATTTAACTTAAGCGATACATTTGCCAGTTATCTAGATCGAGGAACGTGATGTTTCGCATTTGGTGTGTATGCAGCATTATGGGGCATACACAACAAATGAAAATTAATTGATTTGCACAAGTTGACAATATTCAACTCAAATGAAAAATTTGTATGACATGAAGTTTAATTATACTATTTGCCTCAGACGCGTCTTTGTGCAAGTTGAAAATATACAACTCAAGCGATAAATTTGCATGACACAAAGTTAAATCCCACAAGTAATCTAGATTGAGGAACGCGATGCTTTGCAGTTGGTGTGTATGCAGCACTATTGGGCGTACACAACAAATGCAAATTCATTGATTTGCGCAAGTAGATTACTGTACATATAAAGTCCATGTAAAGATGGCAATAGACGCAAACTCACGCAGAGCGATGTGAATGATGCTAAAACACGTGCTATTTGATTCAAACGTGTCTTCGCACAAGTTGAAAATATTCAACTCAAACGAAAAATGAGCATGTCATGAAGTTTAATTACACTATTTGCCTTAAACGCGTCTTTGTGCAAGTTGAAAATATTAAGTACGAAAAATTTACATGACACAAAGTTAAATCCCACAAGTAATCTAGAGCAAGGAACGTGATGCCTTGTGCTTGGTGTGTATGTAGCATTATGATGCAAACACACCAAATGCGATTTCAACGATTTGCCCGAGTAGATTACATACAAAGTCAATTTAAAGACAGCAATAGATGCAAACTCATGCGGGCGATGTGAATGACGCAAACTTGTGCAGCGCGATTGCAGCAAAAACACACTATTCGCCTCAAACGCGTCTTCGCTTAAGTTAAAAATATTAAACTCAAGCCAAAAATTTGCATGACATGAAGTCAAATCCCACAAGTAATCTACAGCAAGGAACACGATGCTTCAAGCTTGGTGTGTATGCAGCTTTTTGGGGCATTCACAATCACATCAAGCACGAATTCAACGATTTGCACGAGTATATTGCATACAAAGTCAATGTAAAGACGGCAATAGACCAAACTCACGCGGGGTGATGCGCTATTTGCCTCAAATGCATCTTCGTTAAAGTTGTGAAGATGTAACTCAAGTGAAAAATAAGCATGACACAAAGTTAAATCCTGCGTGAAATTTAGAGCGAGGAACGCGATGCTTCTTGTTTGGTGTGAATAAGGTAGAATAACATTAAAAACAATTGACTGCACTCGTGTTTTATATCTTACTGGAACCTAAGAAAACTAAACCACATTTTTCTTTTCATTGCAACGTATTGCAAAATATTCAATATATAATATTCAAATAAAATCTGAGAGTGTTATAACTTGCTAACAAGCTCGATGTGTCTTCTGATACAAGCATGTTTGGAATGAGACGCTGTGGTTTAGGTGTTCAGAAGCTCAAGGTCTGTGTGTGAATGTCCTGCTGTGTGAATGAACTATAAGGAAACTTTGATGTGTGAAGAGAGATGAAGGTTACGGAAAAGGTTTTTCCTCTGAGAATAACACAAATATTTTTGGAATGCCAAAAGGTTTCTTTCTGGTCAGTCAAAAGAAAATCTGATTTAATTCAGGAGGATGTGTTATGTGCTGGATTTATCTGTGCAGCCATCTAGTTTCTTTTATTATGCGTCATAAATGCAACGTGTTTTGAACACTTATTCATCATTGTTTAAAACTGTAACTTGTCTTTTTGTTTTAGCATGTGAGAAACGTTTGCAGATGATATAATCCTCATGATGGCACAGTTTCTCTAATAAACTATTTTGCAGTCACTTCTCACATCTCACAGTGTCATTGGTGATTCAGCATTACTCTGCGTGTATCTTCACAGTCTGCCATCCTCATTATCACGGATGAAGCTAAAACAAGTGAGAAGAAATTTCCAACGATTGGTTCAGCTATAAACACAACACATCCTAAACCCAACCCAACCTGAAATCACTGAGAATCACTGAGAACAAATGATGGGAGGTCACACATGTTTCGGTCTAGATTAAAATAATAAAATGGTTAATAAAAAAACAGTTCAACCAAATTAAAGTTCTAGCATTATTTATTTACCTCATGCCATCATGCAACTTAATGTGTCATCATTTAATCTGCATGCTTTATCCAAAAAAGCTATTGCACGACCTCAGAAGATTTTGCATAGTCATTATGGAAATCATACAGTATGCGCTGCCCTCATGACGCAGTTGTTTTTTGTTATTTCTGTAGCGTAAAAGCTTCCCGGATGAAGACATAGCTGACAATGGAGAGCCATGAGTAGATATTTTGTGCATGAAAGCACCAGAAAGATCAGATGCAAATAGACTTTTTACTGAGGTGCCACAGGTAAAACATCTGCACCCGTGCCCTCCAGAAATTAAGTTTACCATCCACAGTAAATGAAAACTGTGCTTGTGGTGTGCACAGAGACAGTTATTGTTTGTCTGCATTTCATGCAGCTCAATTTTGTTGTTTACATGCACAGAAATTGGCTTTTATTTACTCCTACAAGAGGAGTTGCTGCTTTTGATGTTAATGTTGAACATGAGCCCTCTGTGGAGATGTGCCGTTCCTCACAAATGCACTTTGGATGTACCATACAGAGATGATAAAGACAATGCTGCTTTGAAATATGGTACAAACTGATGACAATAGTCATGTACTTTAGTTCCTCAAAGGTACTTAAAATAATATTATAGAATATTTTAATGATACATTAAAAAAAGTTTTTCTACGAAACTGTGGTTTTCTTATTTTCATGTCTCTACTTTTCTTAGTAAAGTATATGATTTATGTTAGACAAAGTGTGTGTGTGTGTGTTTTGTACGTTTGTTCCTATGAGTTTAAATCACTTCCAGGTTTCTTGAGAGACCCATTAACTCATTTCTGATGTGGTGTTCTGCTGTCCACCCGCACACACATGTGACAGATTGAAGACAGATTGTTATTAACACATCTCTCCTATGCTTTTAAACAGGTTTGTGAAATACTGAGCGAGCATTCATGTGGACAGCTGGTGAAATGAGAAGATATCTGGAGTGAGGAGGACATACACTTACAGCTGTAGGTATTATATCACACGAGGTCATGTGTTCAGCTCATGTTGTGTACATGTCACTGTTTATTAACATCTGGGGTTTAAAAATCATATCATGAAAATCTGACTTTTTCCATGTTTAAGTGCTTTAATTGGGTCTCCAGTGCTCAAATGAAAATCCAGTAGCTTAGTTTTGGTAAACCATTCTCTGCAAGCATGTAAAAAAATAAGTCATTGAAATTTGGCTCCCCTTGTGATGTCAAAAAGGGATAAAACCGCCCCTTAATCTGCACTATCCAACCACGCCACTTCCATTTAGTGCAGAGATTAGCTACTTTGAACCAACTATATTAACGTGTCATATTTAAAAAAAAAAAATTCTAGTTCCATATTTATTTTAATAAGTCAGAAACATTTCAGCTGTGTCCCGCTGCCGGGCACGGTTGGAGCGTACAGCAAGTTATGTAACTATGCAGCCTCCGTAGACCGTCTCATTTCAGTTCTCTTCATGGACTTCAGAGGTTTTTTCTACTTAGGTCAAAATTGACAGTTCGTTCGTTCTGTGTATCCCTGTACAGCCATGAGCAGCTGTTCCTCCATCTTGAGTTAATAAGACCCAATGGCTGCGTCCAAAAGCTTTAAAATGGTTCCTCTCAGAGGCATCATTCCAAGGCAGGAGGGCATCAATGCACGTCCGAATCCAATGTTTGGTTTACTTACTGTCTCCTGAGATACCTTCATTGTCTTGTCCCACAATTTTATGCATGGCTGTGTGCAGCGAATGTGATAAGTCAAGTTTAAAAAAATAAAATGGCGCCCAAGTTTTATTTCCACTTTTCACACCTTTTAATTGCATTTCTAGCGAGAAATTAGTATTGTAGTTCTCAAGTATGCGATTAGATATCACAAAGGCGCTCTCTGTTTATATTTCAAACAGAATAAAATTAGGCTGCCTATGAAGTCTGTCTAAATGCGTATCCCGGAGCTGCCTTCATGCCGCCAAAGGCATTGCCTCATGAGGCAGCGAGGCAACAAGTCAGCTGCCTAAGCTTTCAGATGCAGCCACTAGGCTTGTTCGATTTCATGTGCTGCAGGACTTTGACGTCATCCGGCTGTCGGTTCTTGCGGCATCCCATGAAGTCGAACACACTTAATGTTGATACGTAAAGGATGAATCTGACTGGTTGGTTCTTGTCACATGACCTGCAGTGTAATGAAATATTTTTGCTCTCTATTTGAGCACGCTTGCCACACGTCTACATTGAAAAATAACGTATTTGCGCTAGCTGTTTTCTGGTCAGGGTCACAAATATGTATTTAATTAAACAATGTTTCATATTAAGGATTTTTGCACAAGAGGCCCATTAACTCATTCCCCGCCATTCTCCGCCATTTTTGAAAAGTTGCCCGCCAGCATTTTTTGTGATTTTCACAAAAGTTGCCCAAAATGCCTTCCAGGAAATTTTCTTCTAAAAATATATAAACATACAAATATCTCAAATGAAAGAACAGACCCTCTGCTTTCAAACAAAAATAAATTAACAAACAAACAAAACTGGGAATTTTTTTTCGTCCTATCTATTTTTTTCTCTTTTTACACACTCTTAAATATTGGCATTTTTCTTAAAAAATATTTTTTTAAGCAAAAAGCTGAAATAATTGCATTTTTGTAAAGGAATTTTGTTAGAGATCAGATTCAGAACGATTATTAAAACATACACAGAGTTTAAAATTAGTAAATAATTTTTTTGCTTCAGTTTGTTTATAAATTGGGTAAATTATGCGATCTAATGGATAATTGCGGTATTACAGATTAACATAAAACCTCACGAGGAACACATTTTTGTTCATGCAAATGTTTTCTCTTAATTGACGAGATAACATGTCAATGGCGGGGAAAGAGTTAACAATAATTTATCCTTTAAAAATATTTCCAAATCAATTACATTTCTTTTTTCATTTCTGACCATAGCTTTTATTTTCCTAATGAAAGATTTGTGAGGTCTATTGCAGCCCAAGAGCTTCAGATTCAACACAATATATAGTTTAACATATATGTACCTGTATACATATTGCGTGTATAGTATGCATAGGTATGTTTGTGACCCTCTTTGTGAAATCCAGGCTGAGCACTTTGTGTAGATGTACCCTTATTTACTTTTTATGTACCACCGTTGTAACCTAATGAGATTCCTTAAAGAGATCAAGGTTATATTTTCACAGAATGCATGATGTACGATGATTTTATGCAGAAACAGTAAATTACAAAAAATGACTTTAGCTGGGTTTTCACAGACAGGGTCACATTTGTGTCTACGTACATGCACTGATGTCAGATTTTTATTCATTATCAAACCTCATTGTCAGGGGCGTCAGTTTGTGTTGAAAAGTGGTGGGGACAAAAGATCAGATGAAAAAACATTACAGCAGGATGGGAAAAATATTGAAGAATGGCTATCAAAAATGGGCCACACTGCAAAAAATAACTTTCTTACTTAGTATTTTTGTCTTGTTTTCAGTAAAAATATCAAACAATTCTTAAATTAAGATGCTTTTTCTTGATGAGCAAAATGACCCAAGAAAATACGTCTAGTTTTTAGAACAAAAATATCACATTTAAATGATTTTGTGCATAAAACAAGCAAAAAAATCTGCAAATGGGGTAAGTAAAATTTTCTTGAATTAAGTGTTTAAGAAAAATGTTAAAGATGTTTTTGCTTACCCCAGTGGCAGATTTTTTCTTAGTTTATGCACAAAAGCACTTAAATTTGATATTTTTGGTCTAAAACTAGACTTATTTTCTTGGGTCGTTTTGCTCATCAAGAAAATGCATCTTAATTTATTAATTTTTAGATATTTTTACTGAAAACAAGAAAATAAAAATCTTGAAAATAATTTTTTGCAGTGCAGGATAAAACCCTCAACAATGTTGACTGCAAAAAATTATTTTCAAGAAAAAAAATCATTTTTTTGTCTTGTTTTCAGTAAAAATATCAAAAAATTCTTAAATTTAATGCATTGCATATTTAATTTTGTGCAAATAAACTTGTAACATGTCTTGGTTCCCTTGACTTTTCAGAACATTTTAACCAAATGCTTCCAATAAGTGGTGGGGACAAAATCAGCCATTTAAAAAAGTGGTGGGGACATGTCCCCAGCGTCCCCAGTGTAAATGACACCTATGCTCATTGTGCTTTTGAATGTGTGATGTGTAATTTACGTTCCCTATGATTGAATAGAAACCCTGCGTCCGTTCAGATATAAAACGTATGAGTGAGTCACATCTTATTAAACCCACGTGTGAGTCAGCATGAGAGTGATGTCCTGTCTCTGCGTGTGTGCAGGCCTTTAACACGTTTACATTAAGCTGGTTTCCAGTTTGAATGCAAAATATTTTTTCTCCCTTCAGCTTGTGACATTTTTATAAAAGAGCGTCCATGCACTCGGGAAAGTGTTTTTTTCTTCTTCTTTTTTGCATGATTCACGCTGAAGAAGCCAAGCCACGTTTATTTCTATTCAGCCCCGTATAAGTGATATTGACCAGTCGGTGTGCTCGACTAATGGCTGACCGGCTCTTTCTTCCAATCACTGGAGTCAATTTGTGTCTTCTGTAATTGATTGTTGGAGATTCAAGATCAGATAGATAATCTATGCTTCAATGGACGTGATGGACTTTATTCTTGCTCTTTTTTTATTCATATAGAGAGTTCATTAATTCTGTAGTAAATGAATGTCGGGCCGGTCTGTAACAGTCCAGTAGCGTGTTCATTCATTGTGTTGAATCTAAAGCTCTCGGGCTGCGCTAGACCTTACAAATCTTTAATTAGAAACATAAAAGCCACGGTCAGGTGTCCTTATAGCCCTACAGATGAGCTGATTTAATTGCATTTCATTCGAATAGTCTCTCACATCATGAATATTTTACGGTTATTGGTCCACCTGTGCTCGGAAACATTTGTGAAATTACATTCCTGCAGGGACGTGCACAGGAATTTTTAGGGGCAGTTGCTCTGATAAAGGGCACCCCCCCCCCCCTAAAAATTTTTATTAAAACTCACGGCCTATATGAAGGACTGAGAATAACATGGTCTTTATTAAAATCAGCAAACATGTTTGCCTAATGCCTACCAAAAAAATTGTAGCCTAGGCTGCTTGTCTCCAAGCCGTAGCTAGCTGCTATCTGTCTGATTATTTAGGCTTAACTGTGGCAAACTCAGCCTAGATTCATGAAGATTTTAACAGAGGTGGAAAGAGTAGCCAAAAACTTTACTCAAGTAAAAATACAAGTAACTAAATAAATAATTACTCAAGTAGAAGTAAAAAGTATGCAATGAAAATAATACTCAAGTAGCGAGTTACTAGTTACTCATGAAAAAATAAATCTAGATATACACGCGCAAACACACACACACACACACACACACACACACACACACACACACACACACACACACACACACACACACACACACACACACACACACACACACACACACACACACAATACAGTGCCCTCCATAAGTATCAGAACTGTAAAGACAAGATTTTTCTGTTTGCTATGGAGACCAGAAATTGGTAAGATAAATATCAGTATGTCAGAAGTTTAGAATGTCACATTTTATTAACCTTTGTTTATGTTTAAACACATGCTTCAACAACAAAGAACAACAGCATTAAATGCTGACTTATGTGTGTTGTACACAAATGCACATAAGTGAATCAAACTGATCCTACACATTTTATGCTTTTCATGTGTAAACAATCAGGACACAGCTCAGTGACACAGCTCAGTGACCATTAAAAAAAATAATATGACAGATTCTGTACTTTTGTCTCATGTTCATCTTTTAATGTTTAAACATTTCTTGACTCCACAACAAACAGAAGAAAACTTATGAAGGGCACTTGTACAGTATGTGTAAAACTGCAACATACACAAACAGTACAGAAAAAATAATACAAACACAGAATAGACAAGCATTTCAAATTAACAAATTAACTCCAGTCTCAATGTTGATGTAGCTTATAGCTGAAATATCAGACAAGTAAATTGTCATGTCACGTGTGTTTTGTGAGAATCACTTACATCATATACAGTACAGTATACAGCGAATCAGACGTCAATCATCGATGGATTTTCTTCAATCTGTGCTGCTTCTGGAGGTTGCACGCGTTTAACTGTGTCTGACGACGAACAGGTCGCGTGTATGTAATGGCGGGTACATGTGTGAAGTTTTGCTTTTAGTTAAAAGATTGGTAAATTCATTTCCACGTCACCCAACACTGGTTATATTCTGCGTGTTTCTATAGGTTACGAGTAAAACAGCTTCGAACGATTCCGTTTTTGCAGCGATCTGAACAATTCATTCAAACTGATTCGCGAACCAATTTAAACGTTTGGCCCATTCGCTTTGTAAAGAATCGACTCAAAAGACTCGTTTATTTGCAACACTTTGTAAGGAATCGACTCAAACGAGTCATTAATTCGCGAATACGCCAGAAACACAAGATAGCAATTTAAAAATAAAATACAAATTTCGTAATTAATTAAAATACAGTAACGAAGGAACGCTGCATAGTGTAAACGAAGTAAAAGTACAATTTATTTTTTTCCACCTCGGAAGGGCAACTTGAGTCGAGAAGGGCATATGGGCAGTTGCCCGGGCAACCTGAGCAACCCCCCTGTGCACGTCCCTGCATTCCTGTGTGCTTATGGATATGAGCCAAATGTTATGAAGGATAAACCAGCGTTGGTACTTGATTGAATTAAACCACTACATTTATCATGTTCATTTTATTCTGCTTTAATTCAATTCAATTCAATTCAATTCAATTTTATTTATATAGCGCTTTTCACAAAAGTCAATTGTTTCAAAGCAGCTTTACATAAATAGAAGCAGTGAAAAGCACAGAAAACGACAGATAGCACAACAGAATACATGATAGCATGAGCAGTTAAATTTGCTGCGGCTATGACTCAATATTATAATTGCACGTATTACTAAAGCAACGTATAGAAGAGGAAGCTAGGTAAAGCCCAAAAAGGCTGCCTCCCCGGGGTGAAAAACCCCCTAGGAGAAAAAAAAACCCCGGGCTTTTATCCGAGGAAAAATAAGTCCTAGGAGGGAAAAACCCTTGGGAGAACGGAAATGGAGATTTAGCGGAGATTAAGCGGTTCTGCCGGTGATCGTTGGTCAGGTATCAGCTGGGCATAACGTTGAAGGACAGCCAGTAGATCAGAGGTGTGCCGACTTTCACATCTACCGGGACTGGATCTGTTTGTCTCGTCCTCGGGTCGAGGACGAGACAGGGAGAGAAAAACAAAATCGTATTAGCGTAGCGGCCGTTCATATGTATTGAAGTGTCACACAGTGATGTGGTTTAACTCAGCTTAGTTCCAGACAGACTAAATATTGCGGCATAATTATGTTATCCACAGTTGAGGATTTAGCAAATTGGGGGCCCAATGCGAGGGTATATATGGTAAATAAGGGTCACCTTCCGATCTTTAAGAGAAAATGAAACCTGACGACCCGTTTGACTAAGGCCTAAAGCCCCACTGTCGTCGTTAATGCAGGTTCAGTGGCAAACGGGTCTATATTGTATACCATTTACAGGACCAGGAGAAAACGCCAAAAACATCGCAACCCGACCATACGTGCTAACCCGTTTGACTAAGGCCGGAAGCCCCATTGTCGTCGTTAATGCAGGTTCAGTGGCAAACGGGTCTGTATGGCATACTATTCATAAGACTTACGATAGCGCCAAAATCGCAACCCGACCATACATACCAACCCGTTTGACTAAGGCTGGAGGCCCCACTGTCGTCGTTAATGCAGGTTCAGTGGCAAACGGGTCTGTATGGCATACTATTCACAAGACACACGAAAGCGCGAAAAACGCAACCCGACCATACATACCAACCCGTTTGACTAAGGCTGGAGGCCCCACTGTCGTCGTTAATGCAGGTTCAGTGGCAAACGGGTCTGTATGGCATACTATTCATAAGACTTACGATAGCGCCAAAATCGCAACCCGACCATACGTGCCAACCCGTTTGACTAAGGCTGGAGGCCCCACTGTCGTCGTTAATGCAGGTTCAGTGGCAAACGGGTATGTATGGCATACTATTCACAAGACACACGAATGCGCGAAAAACGCAACCCGACCATACATACCAACCCGTTTGACTAAGGCTAGAGGCCCCACTGTCGTCGTTAATGCAGGTTCAGTGGCAAACGGGTCTGTATGGCATACTATTCATAAGACTTACGATAGCGCCAAAATCGCAACCCGACCATACGTGCCAACCCGTTTGACTAAGGCTGGAGGCCCCACTGTCGTCGTTAATGCAGGTTCAGTGGCAAACGGGTATGTATGGCATACTATTCACAAGACACACGAAAGCGCGAAAAACGCAACCCGACCATACATACCAACCCGTTTGACTAAGGCTGGAGGCCCCACTGTCGTCGTTAATGCAGGTTCAGTGGCAAACGGGTCTGTATGGCATACTATTCACAAGACACACGAAAGCACCAAAATCGCAACCCGACCATACGTGCCAAACCGTTTGACTAAGGCTGGAGGCCCCACTGTCGTCGTTAATGCAGGTTCAGTGGCAAACGGTGGCAAACTATTTAATGCAATTCATTTTAAGTGTTCATGCAGAAAAGGTTTTTATTTATTTATTTGGTTGGTCTGTGTTATGACCGTGAGTGCTTTGTTCCGTGAAAATAACTATTGCGAGTTAAGAACCTTTACTAGACAAATTATGCGAATGCTTTGTTGAAGAGAAAAGTTTTAAGTCTAGATTTAAAATGATCGACTGTGTCTGATTCTCGGACATCGGTTGGTAAATCATTCCAGAGCTTAGGGGCTAAGTAGGAAAAGGATCTTCCACTTTTAGACACTTTTGATAGTCTAGGGATAATCAATAGGCCAGAATTTTGCGACCGTAGTGTGCGTGATGGATTGTATTCTGATAGTAATTCTCTAAGATATGAGGGTGCTAAGCCATTTAAAGCTTTGTAGGTGATTAGTGATATTTTAAATTGGATGCGATATTTAACTGGTAGCCAGTGTAAAGATGCCAGAATTGGGCTTATGTGGTCATACTTCTTAGATCGAGTAAGTACCCTTGCAGAAGCGTTTTGAACTAGCTGAAGCTTGTTGACCTGATTTGAATGGCATCCCCCGAGTAGCGAGTTACAATAGTCTATTCTAGAGGTCATAAAAGCATGAATAAGCTTCTCTGCGTCAGATGTAGACAGTATATGGCGTATTTTTGAGATATTTCTAAGATGGAAGAATGCTGTGCGGCAGACGTTGGCGATATGACTATCAAAGGATAAGTTGCTGTCGAACATCACACCTAAGTTCCTAACCGTGGAAGATGGCACCACAGTACAGCCATCTATGTGCAACTTGTAATCTGACATATTATGTTTGTAGCGATTTGGTTCAATAATAAGTACCTCTGTCTTATTGGAGTTGAGCTTAAGAAAGTTATGTGCCATCCAGTCACTAACATCGCTAATGCAGTCTTTTAGTTTAGAAAACGTGTGTGTTTCGCTGGGATGCGAGGAGATGTAAAGCTGGGTATCATCCGCATAGCAGTGAAAACTTATGTTATGTTTCCTGATAATGTCTCCTAGGGGTAACATGTATAACGAGAACAGGATAGGACCTAAAACTGATCCCTGCGGTACACCGTATTTAACCAGGGAGTGATATGACTCTTCCTCATTTACATAAACAAAGTGATAGCGATTGGTTAGATATGACCTAAACCAGGCTAGCGCCTGACCACTGATACCAACATAGTTTTCTAGTCTATTGAGTAGGATTCTGTGGTCTATTGTGTCAAATGCTGCACTAAGGTCTAGTAATATAAGAATTGAGATTTCACCACGATCGGATGTTAATAGGAGGTCATTTGTAACTCTAAGCAACGCTGTCTCTGTGCTATGGTGGGGCCTGAATCCTGATTGGAACTTTTCATATGTACTATTATTTGTCAAGAATGTGCGTAACTGGCTTGCCACTACCTTTTCTAATATTTTCGAAAGAAAAGGGAGATTTGAGATTGGTCTAAAGTTATTAAGTTCTCCTTGGTCAAGCTGTGGTTTTTTAATCAGCGGTTTAATAACTGCTAGTTTGAAAGCTGTTGGAACGTATCCTATTTCTAGCGATGAGTTAAAGATATTTAGAACCGGGGTTGACACTACAGGGAATACTTCTTTAAGTAGTTTTGTGGGAACGGGGTCTAATATACAGGACGATGATTTGGATGATGTGACTAGTTTAGAGAGCTCATCTATTGTAGTAGGTTTAAATGAATCAAGATGTTCATATGGTAGTCTAGTGTTAAGTGAAATAACCAAAGATTGTAATGTTATTTTCATTTAAGCACTGCATATCGTAACAAAACTGTTATAAATGTATACCCGTTAATTGCATATTGTCATATGCAGAAGAAACAGTCAGTAATGACACCAATTTAAGAGAAAGACATGTTGATTGTATGTTTTATGTTTCTATTTTTCATCACATTTAATTCAAACTTTGACTAAAACGTATTTTTATAGCATCGTAGCAAACTCTGTGATTTTCTTCTGCAAGTATTCAGATGTTCATGTGGTGTTTTGTTTGGTGTGTGTGTCACATCCGCAATGATGTCTTTTGATTTCCCTCCCAATCACGATCATCTGAAGATTACCGCGGTTCCTCAGACACACTTGAGTATAGTTTGTGCCCGAGGGCGGGGTTTGTGGCCGGCTCTTTATGACTTATGAATAATTCATGAAGCTGTGTATTACCCCTTCAGTATTATAAATCCATGAATGAAAAAAATACACACATACACAAACACACACCGAATCCTGTCTGAAGTGCTGTTGGTATAATAATAATAACGTTTATATGAGTGTATGTGTGTTTGAGGAGCCTTTCACAGGGTCATAGACGTGGTCTTCAAATACAAATATTTCGTAAGCATTTCAATATATAGACTGGGTTTCTTTCTTGCTTTTTGTTTGGCTTATTCAGTTGCACACTTTCAAATAAGAGTCGATGTGAGAGTGACCATAATCATGAAGAGATGTTTGTCTGGCTCCATCTGTCCACAGATGATGAGTTTGTAAAAAAAGGAAAAACTCTCATCTGCTGTCCAAAACAGCCGTGACATGAAAAATTTCCAGCTTTAAATAATGCGAAGAAGAAAAGTCATGGCAATTTGTCTGTATTTTATGAGGTGGGTAATTTGTATTAATTTGTACGACCACATTTGTACACTTTGATATGATTAGCTTTCGCTTTGTGACGTTGGGCTTAGGGAGAGGTTTCATTCGTTTTTTTAATAATAATTGTACATTTTTGTAAAATTTTCTTTCACTCTGTGACTTTGGGGTTGGATTTTATTATAGTTTAAAAAAATAATAATCATTCATTTTTGTACAATTCGCTTTCGTTTTGTGACATTGGGGTTAAGGGTAGTGTTTTATTATAGTTTTTTTTTATATTATAATTGTACATTTTTGTAAAATTTTCTTTCACTCTGTGACATTGGGGTTAGGGGTTGGGTTTTATTATAGTTTTTTTTTAAATAATAATCTTATATTTTTGTACAATTTGCTTTCGTTTTGTGACATTGGGGTTAGGGGTGGAGTTTTACTATAGTTTTTAAAATAATAATCATACATTTTTGTACAATTTTTGGGTTTAGGGGTTGGGTTTTATTATAGTTTTTTTTTTTTATAATAATCGTTCATTTTTGTACAATTCGCTTTCGTTTTGTGACATTGGGGTTGAGGGTGGAGTTTTATTATAGTTTTTTTTATTATTATTATAATCGTACATTTTTGTAAAATTTTCTTTCAGTCTGTGACGTTGGGGTTAGGGGTTGGGTTTTATTATAGTTTTTTTTTTTAAATAATCGTTCATTTTTATACAATTTGCTTTTGTTTTGTGACATTGGGGTTAGGGGTGGTGTTTTATTATAGATTTTTTTAAATTATAATTGTACATTTTTGTTCAATTGTCTTTCACTCTGTGACATTGGGGTTAGGGGTTGGGTTTTATTATAGTTTTTTAAAAATAATAATCCTATATTTATGTACAATTTGCTTTCGTTTTGTGACATTGGGGTTAGGGGTGGAGTTTTACTATAGTTTTTAAAATAATAATCATACATTTTTGTACAATTTTTGGGTTTAGGGGTTGGGTTTTATTATAGTTTTTTTTTTATAATAATCGTTCATTTTTGTACAATTCGCTTTCGTTTTGTGACATTGGGGTTGAGGGTGGGGTTTTATTATAGTTTTTTTTATTATTATTATAATCGTACATTTTTGTAAAATTTTCTTTCAGTCTGTGACGTTGGGGTTAGGGGTTGGGTTTTATTATAGTTTTTTTTTTTAAATAATCGTTCATTTTTATACAATTTGCTTTTGTTTTGTGACATTGGGGTTAGGGGTGGTGTTTTATTATAGATTTTTTTAAATTATAATTGTACATTTTTGTTCAATTGTCTTTCACTCTGTGACATTGGGGTTAGGGGTTGGGTTTTATTATAGTTTTTTTTTAAATAATAATCTTATATTTTTGTACAATTTGCGTTTTCGTTTTGTGACATTGGGGTTAGGGGTGGAGTTTTACTATAGTTTTTAAAATAATAATCATACATTTTTGTACAATTCGCTTTCGTTTTGTGACATTGGGGTTGAGGGTGGGGTTTTATTATAGTTTTTTTTATTATTATTATAATCGTACATTTTTTTTTAAATTTTCTTTCAGTCTGTGACGTTGGGGTTAGGGGTTGGGTTTTATTATAGTTTTTTTTTTTTAAATAATCGTTCATTTTTATACAATTTGCTTTTGTTTTGTGACATTGGGGTTAGGGGTGGTGTTTTATTATAGATTTTTTTAAATTATAATTGTACATTTTTGTTCAATTGTCTTTCACTCTGTGACATTGGGGTTAGGGGTTGGGTTTTATTATAGTTTTTTAAAAATAATAATCTTATATTTATGTACAATTTGCTTTCGTTTTGTGACATTGGGGTTAGGGGTGGAGTTTTACTATAGTTTTTAAAATAATAATCATACATTTTTGTACAATTTTTGGGTTTAGGGGTTGGGTTTTATTATAGTTTTTTTTTTATAATAATCGTTCATTTTTGTACAATTCGCTTTCGTTTTGTGACATTGGGGTTGAGGGTGGGGTTTTATTATAGTTTTTTTTATTATTATTATAATCGTACATTTTTGTAAAATTTTCTTTCAGTCTGTGACGTTGGGGTTAGGGGTTGGGTTTTATTATAGTTTTTTTTTTAAATAATCGTTCATTTTTATACAATTTGCTTTTGTTTTGTGACATTGGGGTTAGGGGTGGTGTTTTATTATAGATTTTTTTAAATTATAATTGTACATTTTTGTTCAATTGTCTTTCACTCTGTGACATTGGGGTTAGGGGTTGGGTTTTATTATAGTTTTTTTTTAAATAATAATCTTATATTTTTGTACAATTTGCGTTTTCGTTTTGTGACATTGGGGTTAGGGGTGGAGTTTTACTATAGTTTTTAAAATAATAATCATACATTTTTGTACAATTCGCTTTCGTTTTGTGACATTGGGGTTGAGGGTGGGGTTTTATTATAGTTTTTTTTATTATTATTATAATCGTACATTTTTTTTAAAATTTTCTTTCAGTCTGTGACGTTGGGGTTAGGGGTTGGGTTTTATTATAGTTTTTTTTTTTTAAATAATCGTTCATTTTTATACAATTTGCTTTTGTTTTGTGACATTGGGGTTAGGGGTGGTGTTTTATTATAGATTTTTTTAAATTATAATTGTACATTTTTGTTCAATTGTCTTTCACTCTGTGACATTGGGGTTAGGGGTTGGGTTTTATTATAGTTTTTTAAAAATAATAATCTTATATTTATGTACAATTTGCTTTCGTTTTGTGACATTGGGGTTAGGGGTGGAGTTTTACTATAGTTTTTAAAATAATAATCATACATTTTTGTACAATTTTTGGGTTTAGGGGTTGGGTTTTATTATAGTTTTTTTTTTATAATAATCGTTCATTTTTGTACAATTCGCTTTCGTTTTGTGACATTGGGGTTGAGGGTGGGGTTTTATTATAGTTTTTTTTATTATTATTATAATCGTACATTTTTGTAAAATTTTCTTTCAGTCTGTGACGTTGGGGTTAGGGGTTGGGTTTTATTATAGTTTTTTTTTTAAATAATCGTTCATTTTTATACAATTTGCTTTTGTTTTGTGACATTGGGGTTAGGGGTGGTGTTTTATTATAGATTTTTTTAAATTATAATTGTACATTTTTGTTCAATTGTCTTTCACTCTGTGACATTGGGGTTAGGGGTTGGGTTTTATTATAGTTTTTTTTAAATAATAATCTTATATTTTTGTACAATTTGCGTTTTCGTTTTGTGACATTGGGGTTAGGGGTGGAGTTTTACTATAGTTTTTAAAATAATAATCATACATTTTTGTACAATTCGCTTTCGTTTTGTGACATTGGGGTTGAGGGTGGGGTTTTATTATAGTTTTTTTTTTTATTATAATCGTACATTTTTGTAAAATTTTCTTTCACTCTGTGACGTTGGGGTTAGGGGTTGGGTTTTATTATAGTTTTTTTTAATATAATAATCGTTCATTTTTATACAATTTGCTTTTGTTTTGTGACACTGGGGTTAGGGGTGGTGTTTTATTATAGATTTTTTTAAATTATAATTGTACATTTTTGTTCAATTGTCTTTCACGCTGTGACATGGGGGTTAGGGGTTGGGTTTTATTATAGTTTTTTTTTTAAATAATAATCTTATATTTATGTACAATTTGCTTTCGTTTTGTGACATTGGGGTTAGGTGTGGAGTTTTACTATAGTTTTTAAAATAATAATCATACATTTTTGTACAATTTTTGGGTTTAGGGGTTGGGTTTTATTATAGTTTTTTTTTTTTATAATAATCGTTCATTTTTGTACAATTCGCTTTCGTTTTGTGATATTGGGGTTGAGGGTGGGGTTTATTATAGTTTTTTTTTTATTATTATAATTGTACATTTTTGTAAAATTTTCTTTCACTCTGTGACGTTGGGGTTAGGGGTTGGGTTTTATTATAGTTTTTTTTTAAATAATAATCGTTCATTTTTATACAATTTGCTTTTGTTTTGTGACATTGGGGTTAGGGGTGGGGTTTTATTATAGTTTTTTAAATAATAGTCATACATTTTTATACAATTTGCTTTTGTTCCATAACGTTGGGGTTAGGGGTGGGGTTTTATTACAGTTTATTATAATAATCACACGTTTTTGTATGATTTGTTTTCGTTCCGTAACATTGGGGTTAGGGGTGGGGTTATATTATAGTTTCTTCATGATAATCATACATGTTTGTATGATTTGCTTTCGCTTTGTGACGTTGAGGTTAGTGGTGGGGTTTCATTATAGTTTTTTATAATAATCATACATTTTTTTACGATTTCCTTTCACTCTGTGACGTTGGTGTTTGGGGTGGGGTTTTGTTATAGTTTTTTTTATAATTGTACGTTTTTGTACGCTTTGCTTTGTACAAATTCATAAGAATTGTCCAACTCATAAAATATGTGCATTTCTTGTGAGACCAGGCTGGCTTATCGGAAGATATTTACTGTTTAATTGTGACCACCCACCAATGATCATTTTAAATGTGGATGACGTTATACAATACAGCAAAAATATGCAAAGACATTTGTCACTGCACGTCATTTTCCACAGTTGCACCTGGTTTGAATATGATGTACGTTACTTAGAAAGTCTAAGACAAATGTATGAGCGAGAGACATGTAGAGTAATGTGTCTCTGCTGTAGTTCTTGCCGCTCATATTGTTTTTCCTCTTGTGTGACATTTGTATCATTTATTTTGTCTGTTCGTTGTTTTTGTCACCGCAAGCTAAACTGGCTAATATGTTGCTTCAGTCACAGCAGATGTGTTTAACTCTAAGATTTATTTAACCTTACTATTTTCTCTCGCTCTCCCTTGCTCTCTCTCTCTCTCTCTCTCTCTCTCTCTCTCTCTCTCTCTCTTCTCTCTCTCTCTCTCTCTCTCTCTCTCTCTCTTTCTCTCTTTCTCTCTCTCATAAACAACAAAAATATAAAGCAAACCAAATTTTTAATTCAGCTATGCTGTGAACTGTTTCTGTGGCTTCATGTATTCAAACTGATGACAAACTTTGGTAAATTTAACAGCCATTTTTTAAAGATGTTGTCCTGACATTGTATTCAACCTGTCTGACAGATCCAGTAGTGTTTGTCTTGTGTTTTGTTACTGGACTTTCTCTCTTTGGTTAAGCCCTGCTAATAAAATCAGCATAGACAAGAATAATTCCCATGCTGGTCCATGCTGGTTTGGTGCTGGTTTAGCTGGTGGTCACCAGCATACCACCACCAAAACACAACATATGCTGGTCTTGCTGGTATGCAGGTGCAGTATCTCTCCCTGGATGTCAGAACAGTCTTGTTAAGGTTTGTGAGGTTGTATTGTCTGACTTTTGATCATCTCTTCATTGTATGGGTGGAGATATGGAAGCAGGATTGGCAAAGGACCTCCCAGATGCAAATTGAACCATAAGCACACTGTTGCTATATGTTGGCACACTTATGCCGATTGTTTGTTGTTTTATTTAGAGCAACAAACGACATTGTGTTTAATCTTAAAGTTTTAGAGCAAGGAGGAATGTACAGTCTTGTTCAAAATAATAGCAGTACAATGTGACTAACCAGAATAATCAAGGTTTTTAGTATATTTTTTATTGCTACGTGGCAAACAAGTTACCAGTAGGTTCAGTAGATTCTCAGAAAACAAATGAGACCCAGCATTCATGATATGCACGCTCTTAAGGCTGTGCAATTGGGCAAGTAGTTGAATTAGTTGAAAGGGGTGTGTTCAAAAAAATAGCAGTATGGCATTCAATCACTGAGGTCATCAATTTTGTGAAGAAACAGGTGTGAATCAGGTGGCCCCTATTTAAGGATGAAGCCAACACTTGTTGAACATGCATTTGAAAGCTGAGGAAAATGGGTCGTTCAAGACATTGTTCAGAAGAACAGCGTACTTTGATTAAAAAGTTGATTGGAGAGGGGAAAACCTATAAAGAGGTGCAAAAAATGATAGGCTGTTCAGCTAAAATGATCTCCAATGCCTTAAAATGGAGAGCAAAACCAGAGAGACGTGGAAGAAAACGGAAGACAACCATCAAAATGGATAGAAGAATAACCAGAATGGCAAAGGCTCAGCCAATGATCACCTCCAGGGTGATCAAAGACAGTCTGGAGTTACCTGTAAGTACTGTGACAGTTAGAAGACGTCTGTGTGAAGCTAATCTATTTTCAAGAATCCCCCGCAAAGTCCCTCTGTTAAAAAAAAGGCATGTGCAGAAGAGGTTACAATTTGCCAAAGAACACATCAACTGGCCTAAAGAGAAATGGAGGAACATTTTGTGGACTGATGAGAGTAAAATTGTTCTTTTTGGGTCAAAGGGCCACAGGCAGTTTGTGAGATGACCCCCAAACTCTGAATTCAAGCCACAGTACACAGTGAAGACAGTGAAGCATGGAGCATGATATGGGCATGTTTCTCCTACTATGGTGTTGGGCCTATTTATCACATACCAGGGATCATGGATCAGTTTGCATATGTTAAAATACTTGAAGAGGTCATGTTGCCCTATGCTGAAGAGGACATGCCCTTGAAATGGTTGTTTCAACAAGACAATGACCCAAAACACACTAGTAAACGGGCAAAGTCTTGGTTCCAAACCAACAAAATTAATGTTATGGAGTGGCCAGCCCAATCTCCAGACCTAAATCCAATTGAGAACTTGTGGGGTGATATCAAAAATGCTGTTTCTGAAGCAAAACCAAGAAATGTGAATGAATTATGGAATGTTGTTAAAGAATCATGGAGTGGAATAACAGCTGAGAGGTGCCACAAGTTGGTTGACTCCATGCCACACAGATGTCAAGCAGTTTTAAAAAACTGTGGTCATACAACTAAATATTAGTTTAGTGATTCACAGGATTGCTAAATTCCAGAATTTTTTTTTTTGTACAAAATAGTTTTGAGTTTGTACAGTCAAAGGTAGACACTGCTATTTTTTTGAACACACCCCTTTCAACTAATTCAACTAATACCCCAATTGCACAGCCTTAAGAGCGTGCATATCATGAATGCTGGGTCTTGTTTGTTTTCTGAGAATCTACTGAACCTACTGGTAACTTGTTTGCCACGTAGCAATAAAAAATATACTAAAAACCTTGATTATTCTGGTTAGTCACATTGTACTGCTATTATTTTGAACAAGACTGTACTGTTGTTTTCAAGCATCTCATTTACGGTATGGTACCAAAGATGTTAAATATACCAAGATTGGGACAGGGACAATGCAATGCTCAAAATGGCTGCACTGGCAATGGAAGTCCCACCCTTTCAGTTAAAAGAACCAATCATCAATCTGTAAAGACTCTAGGGAGGGGATTTTATCGCTAGATTTAATGACTTTTCTATGCATTTTGAGACTTTTTCAGTCGTTTAGGGGCAAATCTTGCAACTTATTAAGCTAGAATGACACCAAAAGATTTTTTTAAATATCCTATTTTTCCGCTATGTGGTCATCATTCGACCCTACATATTTTCAAATTCATCTCACTTTGGACTGTGCCTGCTGTGCAATGACAGTGGTTGTTATGGTTTCATCTTTCATCAGCTCGCTTTCTGATTGGGTATCGTTTGTTTCACGTGACAATCTACAGCGTGCCTGTGCATTTGTCGTGGGGTGCGTTCCACTCCAGTTTTAGACACGCACTTGCAAACTTCCCAAAACACTTCCCCTCGGGGAATCCCTGTCGCCATTTTGAAATGTGTTCCACTTCGTCAAGTGAAGTTTGTATGGACAGACCCTCTTTTGACCGAGGGAGCGAGTCTACTTCATATGTACACTCATGCAGCTCCATATCCCACAATGCAAGACGATTGTGATGTCACTTCAGCAACTCGCGCTTTGCACAGTTTAAATGATGGAGGGGGCGGTCTCCACCTTCCATGTGATCAAGAGCTTAGGGTGATCCATTTGAACCTGCTTCAAGTGTTTCAGCAGTAGTGGGCACTTGTACAACGTAAGCAATGACATAAATCCGAGTGAACCAGACTGAGGGAAGATAACGAGGGAAGGTCATAAAAAACGAACTGGAAAGCAGGGCTGGTGGTTTCTCCCACACAACAGGTTTTCTGATCGTAAAAATATTCAACATCATGCACAGAAGCTGAAGCAAACTTGGGAAAAAAGTACAAGTTGATCTTAAGAAATAAAAGTTTGTCAGGCTTAATTGTTGATCAGACATATGTTGTTTAATTGTAATTATAGCACACGATTTTAGAGACATCCGTATTTCCCCATTCAGGATTTTAGTCCTGCTTGACTGAAATAACTGCCGGGAGGCGTTGCAAACATGGCTGCCTAGCGGTACGACTTTTTTGGACTTTCTGCTTTTACACCTAAACTTTAAATATCTTACAAGTTTTGACAAACTGATAAAAGGTGTAGCTTAAATGCACTGAAAATCACGTTACATGTATTTCAAATGCATAAATGTTATGTTGTTATAAACGTTTCACCATAATTTTCCTCAAATCTTCCCTTTGTAGCCGTCTTGGGTCAGTCATTTTTTGCTGTTAAACATCAATTAGATCAAAAGCTATCCATATAAGAAAATGTAATGCAATCTGTTTTTGTATGTTATTTATCAGACTGTCAGCGGGTTGCATTCTGGGGTCAAGATCATCTGAGAGAAATTCAGGTCTTGAGACAGAGATTGTGGATTACACAGATCTAAAGCCAAGACTATTAATGGTATGATTTATAACCAATGACACAGAAAAGTCATTTTATAACTCTACAGCCAGGAAACACCAATTACATGTTATTTATTTATAAGTGGTTCTCAAACTGGGTGCAAGAGATGGTGCCGAGGGCCCCAGTTTTATGTCATTTCATGAAAAGTGCACACTGAAAAGTTTAAGAACCACTGATTTAGACCCAATGGGAAAACCACAGGTTTAGGATTCATCTTGTTGAAAGTCATGTTTGGCTGAACCCAGTAGATGTCATGATAAGATCACTACATGACATGCTTTGTAATGCAAGTACACTACAGATTTGTTGTAAGGACAACATTAAAACATGTCAACACAAACACACACCTGCCCTTGGTCCCTATTGATGCAAAGCAAACCTCTCCGGGGGCTATCACACACACACACACACACACACACACACACACACACACACACACACACACACACACACACACACACACACACACACACACACACACACACACACACACACACACACACACACACAAAATCAATAGCCAATCAGATTATTTTCCTGCTCTTTAGTAATTACCTGGGCTGTTTGCCCAGGGTTCTTTGATAAAGCACTTGTTGTTTTGTGTGTGTGTGTGTTTACATCATTGAGGTAATTTCCTCATGATTTACAATGACATATACCCCACCTTAACCATTTCTTATAGACATGTATTTTGTTTTTTTAGTGTGGCGTGTATTTTTATATTCACTTCATTATATTCCAAACGTGAATATTTGTTTAAATGCAATCAGAGCTGTTACATCAGAGCCTCATGAATGCGTAATGAGATGCAAATTCAGACAGAGATGGGTGGGCACATGTTAATTGGGTGCTGTGAAGTGAACCGCTCCGTACGGTTTAGGCGTTATGAAGTTTTAATTTATCTCATTGTTTCTTTGTTCTTTTGTCAGAATTGTAATATTTCTAAGCACAATAAGCAGCAGTGCAAACATATTTAATTCTGACAGCTAATGAAACAATGAACTGGAAAACATTAAACGCAAACAAATCCTGTTTGCTTTCATTAATACGTTTCAGCTGTGGCTAAGAATTAAATATGTAGTTGTATCACATTGATTTTTTATTAAACACTCTGTTAAGCAAATTAATTCTAATAATTATGCGAACCACACTGTTAGAAAAATGGTCCCTAGCTGTCACTGAGGCAGTACCATTTAAAAAGGTCCAAATTAGTGGCGGCCCGTACTTCTTGTTCGAGGGCGCACAATCCGAAGCTTGTCACAACATGTATTTAGCCCGTCATGTGTGTTTAAAATATGTGTTTGCTGTGTCATGTCATGTGCACCTATGCGCATCACGTGTCTTGTCTGAATAAGTGCCTGCTGTAGATGGGTTCATGATAAAAGAAACGCTTTTATTCATATTCAAACCATACAGCATATGGTATATGAACTAGTATAAAAGAGCACCTTTTATCCAATTCAAGATTTTACATTTCCTTTGGTGTATAAGTGTGTATTAGTACACGTTAAGGATCTGCAAAAGGTACAAATGCCAAAGTAAATGGTGACGCGGATATTTGGCAACAATTTACTTCCTGTTCCTGTTGACGTGGACACGATGGTCATTATCATAACTCCACCCACTTCTGACTCACAGTCTGTAAGTCATCTATGTGTTCATATTTAAAGACTTTACTACTGACTAAACCAGTGTTCAAATTATGTCAAAGGTTATGGGGGTCCCCTATTTAAGAACCACCCCACCCGCCCATCATTATAGGTTTGCAGTGATTCGTAAGATGTGATCCTGGATCAACATTTTTTGTTGGTCCTGCACGTTTTAATAAAAAAAGACACCCCAAATGACCATTAATTCAAACCATTTTACAACCCTCAAATTGGTGTGAAGTCATAGTTTGAGACAGAAATATTTTGGATTATTCTCATGTAAAGCTGCTTTGCAACAATTAACACGTGTGAAAAGCGCTATATAAATAAAATTGAATTGAATTGAATTAAATTGGATTCGTTTTTTTTTATTGGGACAAATAATGGAGAGTACCGCTTTATAGTAGCACAGCACCAGAATATTACAGTTAGGTAGTATTTTAATTTAAATAAAAAAATAGGGTCACCCTAATATATAATTTTGTACTTTATGGGGGTCCCTAAATGCTTATACGAGGTCAGGGACCACTCCAGGCCCCCCTCCCTCAATTCGATCACTGGACTAAACCATGATTCAAACCCAAGTTTTGTGCAGTGTAGAGTAGCGCTTGTTTTTTGTTGTTTCTACAAACACAAATGCAGACATGTTTTTTATTTGTTTTAGTATCCTTACCTCACCAATCTGTTACATTCCTGCTCAGTCCTCGCTGGTAAAGTTGATCGATCAGCTTGGTCATCTGCCTTTTCTGGATCAGATCAGATTAAGCTCATACTGATAAGGTAGTAACGCAGCCCAGTCTCACGAAAATTCATTATATTGTCACATATTTTTTATTGTTTTTCGTGATATTATCACAAATTTCCGCGTTTTTTCGTGATCGTATAACGAAATTCCTGTTATTGTGTGATTATTACGTATTGGTTACTCAACTGTTTTGTCCTATTTTCTTACCATTGTCGCTTCGGTTTAGGGTTAGATTTACATAAAATGACACCCTACCCAAACCTAACTCTAACCCTTACCCCAGGCGACATATAAAAGAATAAATCAGAAAAAATAGTATAAACCAATGTATAAAGTGACATTCTAATGCAAGCACCAAATCTAACCCTAAACCGAAGCGACAATGGTTTAAAAATAGGAAAAAGCAGTTGAGTAACCAATACGTGATAATCACACGAAAATAGGAATTCATTATACGATCACGAAAAATGCAGAAATTTGTGATAATATCACGAAAAAAGAATAAAAAAAATATGTGACTATATCACGAAACTTTGTGAGACTGAGTAGAGTAACGACGATATTAACTCCTGTCAGCATTGCATTGGAAGCTAATCTTCAAAACGTAAGAAGCGTTACATTTACAGCTGACGTCAGAGGTATTCAGGCCAATCACAATGTACAGATAAGCTGGCCAATCAGGGACACAGAGCTTTTCAGAACAATTAAATTTGTAACGAATCAAAGCGTTTGAGAGAGGCAGGGCATAGAGGAGCAACAATAATGTACAGTATGTGGAAAATAACACATACCACGCAAACACAAATACACAAAATAATGTTGTTTTAAGCAACTTAGTAGGTGCTCTTTAATTTGGCATTGTAAACATACAATTACATTTAAATAGTAAACAGTACTAACAGTGTATTATTTATCAAACAAGACACTGTGATTCCCCTTACATCTTTGCAGAAAATCTCTTTTTATAAGTTGTGAAGGTGAATAAAGGACAATCTCACGGGTTTGATTCATGACTGTATCTCTCGTGTCCTTCTGCTGCTGGAGTAAAACACAAAACCGCAGAGGAAAGTCTACAGCATCCAGAGCAGAGCACACAAAACGAAACAGACAGGCTGTCCTATTTTAGATTGAGGGTCACTGTAAATGACTTGAGGCGGTGAGTGTGCTGAACACTGCAGCAGAACCCAGAATCTAGAATCAGATGTTCTAGATTCTGTTTGAGAATCTTCTGGACCTCATTTACAGCTGGTATAAGCAACCATCTTCATCACTGAAATCACCTTTAGAGGTCCATATATAGAAACTTAAATGTGTCCTGATGTCTCTTTACTTTAATAACACTACATGCACACATGACTCTTTTCTGCTGTACAGTGGAAGACATTATTTATGTGATTGACAGTTTCAGTTTATGTCTGTTTTCTCACACAGCTCTGCTGTATATTTTCAGAAGACCTTAGTGTTGCACAGTGGAAAAATGTCTGGTAAGTATTTTTTTTATTTTAATTCGTGACATTTAAAGTCTGTGTAATTAAAGTCAGAGAATTGTTTCTAAATGCATTATTAATGTTAGAAATGTTTTGCTGAAACACGTTACAAAGACTGTGAACTATATGTAATACTGAATTGTGAAGTTACACCGGTAATATGTTCAGGATTATCTGGGTGGGGCTAAAACGGTGGCTCGATGATGCACTGGAGCCACTGAGTATAGTCCCGCCCCAACACTATCACCAGCAGCCATTTAGGTTGTAGCCCTATTTTAAAGGCAGCTTTTCCATACTTGGGTGTGGTGTCAGCTCAGACAGCAGACATACCCCCAACGTTTGAAAGCTTTTTTTTAATATTTTGTTAACTTATTTTATTTTATTTACTTAATACAAAATAAAAGTTAGCTTTTGCATAATATATGTGTGTGTGCACTGTGTGTAATTATTTTGTTGGTATAAATACACACACATGCATGTATGTATTTAAGAAACATTTATATTAACATATATATTTTGATTTATTTTATTTTATATATAATAAATAATTAGTGCTGGGCAAAGATTAATCGTGATTAATCGCATACATAATAAAAGTGCATTTTTGCCTAATATGTGTGTGTGTTCTCTGTGTGTTTATTATGTATATTTAAACACACACACATACATATATACATTTCAAAACATTTTTATTTATATATCAATTTTTATTGTTAATATATAATATAGAATATATAAAAAATATTAATAAATATATATACATATGTAAATGTTTTTAAACACATACTTGAATGTGTGTGTATTTATATTTACAAAATAATTACAAACAGCACACACTCATATGTGATGCAAAAAATATATTTAATTTTGTATGCGATTAATCGCATTAATCATGATTAATCTTTGCCCAGAAAAATAACATGTTTCTTAAATTTCTTAAATGTATGTGTGTTTTATATATATACATAATAATTACACACACACACATGCAAATATATAATGCAAACACAAACTTTTATTTTGTTTGAGATTAATCGCGATTAATCTTTTGATAGCCCAAGTTTTTTTTAATCATTCTCATTTGCCTGGGTGGTTAATATCACTTTTTTCTGTGGTGTGACAAACTTAAAACACATTTAATATCAGAATTTACACATAATTTTATATGCCAAATAAAAGTGAACATCATTATATCTGATGCCTTTTCCGAACTACCTTTTTCTAATTATGCAATTTATTACAATTTCATTACAAATAATATGATCAGCATAACAATTTGATTTAAAGGTTAAAAAAAACATAACTGGATAGTTTTTAAGTATTTCAGAAAGAGTTTTAGTTAACAACAAAAATTTTGCCACCTTCAATTAGTGTCCTAAAACATTTACATTTAGGCATTTAGCAGACGCTTTTATCCAAATAAAGGAATAATGCAGAATGTCAACTTGATGCAGAATGTTCTACATTTTTTAAAGTCCTAAATGTTTCCTTTTTTCCCAGGTTTAATTAGATTTTGAATCAGATTTTCAGTGAATTTCAGACACTATAGTATATACAAGCTGTTTATTAATTAAAAAAGAATTTGACTAAAGTTGCTCAACAGGAACTTTTCTATATGTCTTAAAAGATTGGGCAGCTCTTGGGCAGCTTGGCATTAATAAGAGCAAAGTCTTCACTTTCTTGTAGACGAACCCTCGGGGCGGCGGTCGACGGGTACGGGTTGAGTCTCTAATTACATAAAGAGTTCACAGAGGCTGCGAAGCAGAAACAACTAACACTCTTTCTGAACTTTATTAGAATGAAATGAAAGAAAAGAGCAAAAATGTCAGTCAGCCGAATGATAGCAGACATAAAGTGCACACGCACACACACTTGCTTTATAATGAAACAAAGCAACTGGACAGGAGAGAATTAAAAAAATAATGAATGATAAATAAGTGGGGTTGATAACAAACAGCGATGATGTATTAAGATGCAGCTGATGATGTCATGAGTGTTTCAGAAATATTTTTTTTATGCATTTCTCTCTTGGTTTAGTAACATGGCCCACTTTAGTAAAGCACTGTATTCTCCTTTCCAAAAGTTCAGGAAGATGCCCAAATCTCTTTCTTTATCGCTCTCTATCTATTTCTCTCTCACACGGGATGTGTGTGTGTGTGTGTTTTGCGTGCTTCAGTTTAAGAGATGTTATCTAGGTTTGCTCCTCAGAGGCACGCTCATACACTTTACAGCTTTAGCCCAGATTCAGTCGTGTATGTGTATACTGTACGTATTCATGTCAGTGCGCTGAGCCTGTTAAATGTTCTAGTGTGACTAACATTTCATTCTGCTACTGTATAACTCTTAAATCATTTTTTATGATTATAAGTGCTTAATTCATCTGCGAAAATGTGTAAATTCACTCATACACAAGGTCACGCTGTACTCTAGAGAAATCTCTCTTCAGTCTTTATTAGGGACACAGTGAAGGTCATGAAAAGTGACACAGAATGAATCTGTACCTGGATTCACGAAACATATACACAAAGATACAGTGTGTCAGATTTTACTGTACGTGTATCTGTTGGATCGGACACAGATGCATTAACATTATCAATAATGTCAACCTTAATAATTATTTTTGTTGTATTGCATTGGGGACCCCTTTTGTCATGGTATCAATTATCAAGTAATTTGCATGCTCTTTTTTAATATGCAATTTATGATTTGCATTTAAAAAATGCACTGTTAATACAATGCTCGCTAACCATTGAGCTACAGGAACTGATTTACTTGAATGAATAAATTGATTTTGTATTGAGTTCGATGTAACCTTTTGAATCTGAAACCTTGTGCAAGATATGTGCTTGCTAAGATCCAATAAAGGAATAGTTATTAGCACATTGCTAGGTTAGGTTGTTAGTTGTTAGGTCATCTGGGTTACTAACAGTGTTCTGGATGGTTGCTATGATGTGTGCCACTTTTTCACGGTAACAATAGTCACGGTTACTTCAGCAAGCAAAGAAAAATGTGCCTTCAAAGCCATGACCTCATAAAGCTCACATATCTGTTGATTGTAAGAGTGATTGATCTTGGAAAGCATATGTGAGCTGCACCTGTGTCCATTTTTGGCTTAGTTTATTGAGGTAACAGATGTCTAAGAAGTCAAATCACCTTGAGAAAGACCACACTACCTTCCCAACACATTGACAAGCATGATGTGTGTGTGTGTCCGTGTGTGTGTGAGGGCAGCTCTTAAGCTAATTGCCTGACCCAATTATAGCTGTGACTGAAGATATTTCAGAAAGAAAAGAATTCGCTCTGTCTACAGACATTGAGAAACACAACAAAAACGACATGTGCAAATAAATCCAAGCCTTTATGAAAAGTGTGAAAACAAGATAATAACAGTTTGCTCTATATACCTAACACACATTAGTAGGTAATGTAAATTCAGAAATGAGTTTCTTTCTGGCTTTAGGTTGTTTGGGCTGGTGATTATCCAATATCATAAAAGATGTTCAGGCATTCATTCAGGCATTGTGTACGTCAGTGTAAGTCCATGAGATTATTTTGTCCATCAGGTAAAAAACATTACTTTCACGCTTTTTTACAAATCAACCACCATTATGACATCATCACTGACGGTCTTGTGTCTTAATAAACAAATCAACCACTATTATGACATCATCACTGACTGCTTCATGTTTTAATGAACAAATTAACCATCATTTTGACATCATCACTGACGGTATTGTGTCCTCACAAATCAAGCACCATTATGACATCATCACTGACGGTCTTGTGTCCTTATGAACAAATCAACCACCATTATGACATCATTACTGGCGGTCTTGTGTCCTCATGAACAAATCAACCACCATTATGACATCATCACTGACGGTCTTGTGTCCTCATGAACAAATCAACCATCATTATGACATCATCACTGACGGTCTTGTGTCCTCATGAACAAATCAACCACAATTATGAATTCATTACTGACGGTCTTGTGTCTTAATGAACAAATCAACCACCATTATGACATCATCACTGGCGGTCTTGTGTCTTAATGAACAAATCAACCATCATTATGACATCATCACTGAAGGTATCGTGTCCACATGAACAAATCAACCACCATTATGACATCATCACTGACTGCCTCATGTTTTAATGAACAAATCAACCACCATTATGACATCATCACTGACTGCCTCATGTTTATTGTACACTGTATTAACTTGTTGTCACTTTGCCGCTGTCCAGGGACTACAGATGAAAATTAGCTTGAAGCTATTTCTGGTCTGTGCAACACATTTGTTGTGCAACGTCCCTGTCAAATAAACAATAAATAAAATAAATAACAAATTAACCATCATTATGACATCATCACTGATGGTATTGTGTCCTCACAAATCAACCACCATTATGACATCATCACTGGCGGTCTTGTGTCCTCATGAACAAATCAACCACCATTATGACATCATCACTGGCGGTCTTGTGTCTTAATGAACAAATCAACCACCATTATGACATCGTCACTGACTGTATCGTGTCCTCATGAACAAATCAACCACCATTATGAGATCATCACTGACTGCCTCATGTTTTAATGAACAAATTAACCATCATTATGACATCATCACTGACGGTATTGTGTCCTCAAAAATCAACCACCATTATGACATCATCACTGGCGGTCTTGTGTCTTAATGAACAAATCAACCACCATTATGACATCATCACTAACTGCCTCATGTCTTAATGAACAAATCAACCATCATTATGACATCATCACTGACTGCCTCATGTCTTAATGAACAATTAACCATCATTATGACATCACCACTGACTGTATCGTGTCCTCATAAACAAATCAACCACCATTATGACATCATCACTGGCAGTCTTGTGTCTTAATGAACAAATCAACCACCATTATGACATCATCACTGACTGCCTCATGTCTCAATGAACAATTAACCATCATTATGACATCATCACTGACTGCCTCATGTCTTAATGAACAATTAACCATAATTATGACATCACCACTGACTGTATCGTGTCCTCATGAACAAATCAACCACCATTATGACATCATCACTGGCGGTCTTGTGTCTTAATGAACAAATCAACCACCATTATGACATCATCACTGACTGCCTCATGTCTTAATGAACAATTAACCATCATTATGACATCACCACTGACTGTATCGTGTCCTCATAAACAAATCAACCACCATTATGACATCATCACTGGTGGTCTTGTGTCTTAATGAACAAATCAACCACCATTATGACATCATCACTGACTGCCTCATGTCTTAATGAACAATTAACCATCATTATGACATCACCACTGACTGTATCGTGTCCTCATAAACAAATTAACCACCATTATGAGATCATTACTGGCGGGCTTGTGTCTTAATCAACAAATCAACCACTATTATGACATCATCACTGACTGCCTCATGTTTTAATGAATAAATTAACCATCATTGTGACATCATCACTCAATACCTTGTGTCCTCATGAACAAATTAACCACCATTATGACATCATTACTGGCGGGCTTGTGTCTTAATCAACAAATCAACCACCATTATGACATCATCACTGAAGGTATCTTGTCCTTATGAACTAATCAACCACCATTATGACATCATCACTGAAGGTATCTTGTCCTTATGAACTAATCAACTACCATTATGACATCATCACTGAATACCTTGTGTCCTCATGAACAAATCAACCACCATTATGACATCATAACTGACTGTCTCTTGTTGTCATGAACAAATCAACCACCATTATGAAATCATCCCTGAATGCCTCCTGTCTTTATAAACAAATCACCCTTGTGACATTGTCACTGACTGCCTCATTAATATGCCAAAAAGCATCATTTCTACAGCTTAACTATAATAAATCCATGGTTAATTTTATTGTCATGAAGACTGATGTTTAGAACAGAAGGATATTGATTAAGCTTTGACTAAGTGTATTTAAATTCATCTCAAGACTGGTTGCTGTGGTACAGTACATGCATATCCTATGTTGCTACTGTTTTTCTGGTACATGTTTTGGCAGTGGTCATGGATGTGTAGGCTGTGTACTGTCTGAGGTGATGGAGTCTGTGAAGATCCTCATCATTGTCTCTCGCTGTCTGGCACAAGACACAGGTACACAGCGGCTGGCACACAGAGAGGAGAGAAAAACGCCAAACTGGACCGCAGATGGATCCAGCTCCACAACAATAGCATAGTCAACAATAACACAGCCATTACAGAAATAAATAAAGTAAAAAAAAAACACAAAATCATCATTCATCATCATCATCATCGAACTCTCGAACACTCGAACATACAGTATATTGACTCCTGTCAGAGTTTCACAGACATACATGTTCTGGATTTGATTATCTGAATCCTGTTCTGTCCCTTCTCCAGCAGTTCTTGACTCTTCTTCACAGTTGTAAATTTTTAATGTTTCATCATTAGGTTTGTGTGGATGTAAGTCAGTCTGATCTCCGCTGCAGTGCTGTCAGAGTCCGAAGCGCCCATCATTGCTGCGAGCGGACAGATGCAGCTTTTGAAAACTTTCAAAACTTTTCAGAGAGTGACTTGTGTGGCGCACAGGAACGCAAGTAAGACTGATGTTCGTATTTCATCCTTCAATGATTTTCAAAATGCACTCGTTCTGTATTGGATCTGCAGGCAAACGTCTAGCTGTAATATTTCAGAGTCCAGCTAATTACTGACAGCTCAGACACAAACTAACACACGACCAAATGTTACCGAGTACAGAAAGGTTTGAGACAAGAAAATTCCCAGTGTGATCTCGATAAAACGATGAGCATTTTCAAGTTTTTTAAGTCGCACATTGCGAGCGCCGCCATGCTTCACGTAAACAAGTCGTAAATCATCTGAACCTTTTAAATGCAAAGCCGGTGATGTTTTCTAATAATTGGAAGCTATTTAGTTACACGTCAGTGAAGCGGTATCATTTCTCATCTTCGCTCCTTGCTTTTTCATGAAACCACTTATTTTCTGTTTGGCTAAAGAAATATACTGCCATCCTAATGTGGCGATCTTTAAACCCGAGCATTCGTGTCATGTATTCATGCCTTTATATTTAAAGTTTCCTTTCGTCTTTAGTATTTTTTAGGTTTTTCGGCTAAGTAGCTCTCAAGAGACCCAATTGCCCAGCGAACAACCCTTCTTAACTCAAGTCCCTTCCCATAATCCTTTGCACTCATTCATGCGGCCCAGCTTTACTGATTAGAGTGCAAATGAATAAATCTTAGTGGAATCCGTGGCTCAGGTAGCGTAAAAATCCTAACATATGGATTTGACGATCGTAATGTATTCGTGGCATGTTAGTTTTGCTGCATGCGCATATGATTGCATCACTGTGGATAAACGCAGCATATCCGCTCCTCATTGAAATGCAGAAAAGCAGAGGCCATTGGTTAATATTTAACAAGATATATGCAGCGGCACACACCAGAGTAAATGAGAAAATGAGCTCACTGATCGAATTACGTTCTCACTTTTAATTTCTTCTGCGGCCCCAGAGAGCCAAGACACTGGGAGATGAGTCAACCTTAATTTGATGCCAATCTGATATTAAAAGAGAATATTTTACACACAGCTCATTAGATTATTTCAGATTAATCTTTATTCCGACATCTTTTTGTGAGCTTAAGTTACTTAGAGTTCACGGTAACTTTGTATGCACACTGGAGTCAGTTTAAACTGAATTCAATTTATTTTGTATAAAAAAACTGTGTCCTGAATTTATCTGAAATGAAGTTTTGATGTTCACAGTTCAGTGAGTTCATAACTGGCGTGAAATGATATTTATGAAGTAAAGCAGTTTTTATTTGCTGCTGAGGTGTCCATTGCATTCTGTCTGCAGTTGTGCGTGCGAGAAGGGAGGTGGTATTGAATTAAGCATGTAAACACCCTCAGTTTGTACATTTTTCAATAATAAAGATGCATTTTATGACACTATTTTTTAAAAAAGATTATGGTTTATCATTAAAAATAATAAATGTTAATCTGCACTGTGGTTAGGGATTCAAATGTTTTGATAATGTTGTATTTGATTTAACCTTAAAGACTTATGAACTCTGAAGTCAATAAACATCACACATTCAGATCAGTCACACTGTATTTCATCTGCTGTATATATATATAATTTAAATATACAAAAAAAATGTCAGAAAATATATGTACTGAAATATATTTTAAAATATGTTTACAAAAAAATAATTTTTAACTAATATGTTTTTGGCTATTTTGAAATATAATATATAAAATATATAAAAAAAGGTTTAATTTTACAAAATATATTTAAAATGTGCATATATATTTAGCATATATTTAAAACATATTTTTGGAAAGATAAATCTTTTTTTTTTTTTTAAACGTAAACGGCTTAAAAGTAAACTTTTAGGCCACAACATACACTGAAAAAAATAATAAGTAAAATTTACTTAATTTTCTTTTGCAAGTTTTTGCACTTTTTTACTTAGAAAAGCTTATTTAAATTAACAAAAAACAACATGTAGAATTTACTTAGGTTTACTAAGTAAAGTTAAATTACACTGTAAAAAATATGTAATGTACTTAAAAATTATATGTATAATATTGTTACCAAACTATTTTTAAAGGGTTACTTCTTTAATGGAATCTTCCTGATTTAATTAAGTAAAAAATTTTCTACAAATGCAGTCCCATGCAAAACAGGTTAAGAAGTACATTACCTAGTAAGTTATATTTACTTAAACAATTCAAGCAGTTTTAACACAAAATTATTTAGTTAATCTTCTTCTTACAAATTTAAGTGGATTTTACATGTTAAAATTAAGTAACATTTACAAAATAATGTGTTTTTTAAAATGACTTAATTTTTTGTGTTATTTTTACTTTTTACAAAAATTATATTAAAAAATATTATTTTACTACAATTATTAATTTACAATTGTTTTTACAGTGTAAAAAATATATATATTTTTTCTAATATAAATATAATTGTTTTTTTTTTTTTTTAAGTTTCAAGGATGTAAAATGTTTGGGCAAACGTTTTCTGTTTAAAGGCGCTCTAAGCGAATCTGTGCGACGTCACTTTTTGTTGATGTTTGAACTGTTTTTAAACAAACGGAGCGTAGCTAACTCCTCTCCCTCTTCCGTGCTTTCATGAACGCGCCCAACCCCCACCCCCATATCCTTCTTGTCGTTTATTGGCTGGAACCCTTTGTTATTGTTTCTGGTGGTAGGTTTGGCCACTTTGTTTTTATTGCAGTTTGTGGAGCCTAGACTGTCTACAGAGATTGCGTTTTTTACAGTTTGATCAGCAACAAAAACTGTTTTATGGTCTAAAATGCCTGAATTCGCTTAGAGCACCTTTAACTAGCAGTAACTTCCCCAATTCATTAATGACAGTTTTATCCTACAGTGATTCATTTGAGGGCATTCTGTTTGATCTACATTTTGATCTGGTTTCCATTAAAGATTTGCACAAAACCTTTGCAATATTTTCTAAATGTTGATAAAAACTGCAGTGAAATAACGGCATTTCCGTCATAACAATGTCACTTCCGTTTTTTCTACTTTTTCCGATATTTGCAACGCCTCCAGGTCTTGTGCAATTGACCTCTTTCCATTGGGAGCATTTTCACAATTTCAATTTGCGCAACCTGATATACATGTATTATATGCGTGCTAGGACTGAAGTGCGTAGACCTGTACGTTAATCCACTAACTCATCGCCTTCAGATAATGTTGTAGTCTCATTTATTCCTTGACCTTCATCTATTTTAATCAATCTGGGGATGAGATCTCCAAACTGAGGTCAGTGGAGTTCTTGAAATCACATAATTACATTTCTGAAAGGTCTCCTCCTCTTCTGGGTCTGAACTGAATGAATCCTCATGATATGAAGTTCAGTGGCCGCTATGTGAGTTGTAAAGGCCAAAGATTTCTCACCGGGGAGGGAAGGTCACACCCTTTTCCGCTATATGTGGACGTTTATGATTTTAATTCATGTTTTGCTTGGAAAAGTAACAGAACACTTTCCTTCAACAAACCATGTGGTCATATAATTCATATCTGTAGTTGAAGTGGATATAGATTAGATGTGCACTGAAGTTTCATACTGGGGTCAAGGGTTTGTTGACCTCGCTAACCCTGAGGATGAGCAATAATAAAGAGACAATTGCTTCATTAAGCAGAGCTAATGATCAGCAACGAAATACCAATTCATTTTCATTAGTTTCCTGAAAGTATGTAATTTCCAAAGAGATATTACTAAAGCCTGCACATGAAAACAATTATTGTTAGAGAATATGATAGAGAGAGAGAGAGAGAGAGAGAGAGAGAGAGAGAGAGAGAGAGAGACGGTTGTTAATTAGGGACTATGGGTTAATTCAACACCATTATCACTAGGGCGTGTGTTATGTAGTGCAAGTGCACACTGAATATTTGGTACCACAGGTTAATAATTATACGACACACACGCAAATACAAAAAAGAAAATTGGTGCTTCATGTTGCAAAAAAAACGTGTTGCTATGGTGTTACGGGCCCCTGTAAAGCCCCTCAGTATGAGCATCTGCAATGGTGGTGCTTAGCAAAATAAGCAATTAAAGGCAGCGCAAAGAGAAGAAATAAACAAAGTAAAAGAAGAAAAGAGAGCTGAGTGCGTCTGTCCTGGATCTGTCTGGAGCTTTAATGATAAAACGCATCATTAATCAGGTCTGTCCAACAGATGTAAGAGAAACGGCAACTGACCAAAATTAGCCCTGCTCCTCTGGACAGGAATACCCTGATCCACTTTCCTTCAAACCTTCTAAGGTCACTATAATGGACTCATATTCTCATCCTGAGACTTTCTTTATGTTTCATGAAACGTTTCGCTCCAGTTAACATCTCAATTCTTTCCTGGTGGACTTTAAATGGACCCAGTGAACTTCTTTGCCATCTACTGCCTTTTGTAGGCATCCGTACTAAAACTAAACTGTGCAGGTCACTGATTTTGCCGCAGCTCTGTACGTCATACTAATTGCTTTTGACCTGTAATTGATTTTAAGAGTTCAGCATGACCATGTTAACACAGTAATAAGTCTTATAAAGGATTACTCCACTTTCATACTAGATAATTTACTCACCACCATGTCATCCAAGATGTTTATGTCTTTCTTTGTTCAGCTGAGAAGACATAAATTTTTTTTGAGGAAAACAATCCAGGATTTTTCTCCATTCAATGGAGGTTATCGGACCTCAACAGTTTACAGTTTTAATGCAGCTTCATAGGACTCTAAATGATCCCAACTGAGGCATAAGGGTCTTATCTAGCAAAACGTTCTTCATTTTCGGCAATAAATAATTATGCACTTTTAAACCACAACTTTTCATTTTGCACTAGCTGTGTGATGCGCCAGCATGACCTTACATATTTTGTAATCACGTTGAAAGCATTACATATGTGAAACGCACACTTGCAGATCATTTTTAACTCTTTCCTTGCCATTGAGTTAACTTGTCAATTAAGAGAAAACACTTCCCTGCCTTTGACGAGAATTTCCGGCAATCTGTATACAACTATTATCCACCAGGTGGTTCTTCCTCAACTTATAAAACCTGGAAGCATCGCCCCAGGGCAAACAGCTGTATGTCCGTGTATGTTTTGAGGATCGCTCTGAATCTGATCTCTATCAAAAGTCCTTAAAAAATGCAATTATCTCAGCTTTTTGCTCAAAATTCTGGGTTTTTGAAGCAACCTACCCGGGGGATTCTCACGAAAACTTGGTTTTAAAAATGTCAAGCATGAAAATGTAAAAATTGCTTAAATTTACTTTTTTTCCCACCAGACATTGAAAAACAAAGTCTGGAGTAAATGGGAACATTAATTTAAACACTTTTACTTATCATTTAACACTTTTTGTAACATAATTTAAAAAATTAGTCCTAAAAAATATCATTACCGCAACAGTCAGAAAACATCAACACTGACATATTTTCAAAATGACATGACAAACCTGAAAGAACATAATTTGGAGATTCTGCACATGCATTTAAAATCAAAGTATTATGCTTCTATTAATTAAATTAACATTTAATAAGCATCTGTTGCGGTAATGATAATCAAAATGTCGTGTAAGCTTTCTGACAAGACAATATTTCAAATTAACTGTAAAAAAATGATCTTACCTGGTAGCCATCTTGAAGTAACTGGTCCATGTGCTTGGTCACTCAAAATCAAACTTTATTAAAATTCTGTATGTGTGCTTAAACTGTTCTCAAAAAGTGTTGCGGAGGATGAGAACATCAGGCATGGACACATCATTTTCCTAATTTTTCTTCATTATTATTATACATGAATATTCAGTAAATATTTTTTTCTGTCATCTAAAGTAGTCTAGCAAAAAATCCATTTATTTTTTTTCTAAATATTTTTGTGTTAATTTGATTAAATTACAACATAACGCATGTTCAAACACAGCCGGACACATTGCGGTAATGAGAATTTCAGTAGAAAATGAGATAAAATTGACAAATTATAAATTCTTATGTTGAAATCACACATTGTGCAAGGTAGAACACAGTTTTGTGTTAATTCTGATGCTTTTTAATATTACTATATTACACATTTTATAGCTAAAATCATTAGTGCCGTGGTGTTTCAATGGTTTCGTGAGAATCACCCACCCATATTTGAGAGGTGAGAAAAAGAGAACACATGAAGGTAGGATTACACTTTTTTTGTTTGATATATTGTATATTTACATATTTAAAGAAGAACATTTTCTGGAAGGAATTAAACTTGTGAAAATCATGAAAAATGCTGGCGCTGGCTGGCGACATTAATTACTATCATTCCACATACAACAACATCAGAAAGGTCCTCTTTCTCCACACTTGTAAACACTGGAGCGGTAGTTTTGCATACGTCATGTGTGAACTTTCCACGTGATAACGTAATGTGTATAGGTTGCACAGGTGCATCACACGGCTAGTGCAAGACGAGAAGTTGTGGTTAAAGAGTAACTAAACCCTAAACCAACTTTTTTTAGTTAATGATCTGTAAGAATGGGGCTTTAATATTGCTGTTCATTGATTTGAGTAACTTTTTTGACATTTGGGTAAAAATGTTTCAATGCTACAATATATGGTGTAAAAACGACGAGTGCTGCCCTCTTCAGGTTGAACAGTGGCTTCTGCAGTTGAATTTTCCTATTGGATGTTATGGTACTACTTGACGTAAGCCTACCCGTTCTCACCAAGATGCGTACAAATGACACGCAGTGTGATTATTGTGCAATAGATACGCCAAATTCCGATTTTGCGTGCATATGCTACGCCAGTCCTTCCCATTCACTTATATGGCGAATCGTTTCGTGACGTTTTATTTATTGTTTTCTCATTTGTTTTCTGTTTTTTTAAACCATTTTCGCTTGGGTTTAGGGTTAGATTTCACATTTGTTTAAGTAGGTTATTTAATATACAGGTTTCTCTAAGTTTTTATCTATATTTAAGCCATGGTCACTTGGAGTTGGGGTTAGAGTTGGGGTTTGGGTTAGGATGTCATTTTTATATAACAAAAAGTTGTTCTAACCCTAAACCCAAGCGAAAATGGTAAAAAAAAACAGAAAACAAATGAGAAAACAATAAATAAAACATCACGAAACGATTCGCCATATAAGTGAATGGGAAGGACTGGCGTATCATATGCACGCAAAATCGGAATTTGGCGTATCTATTGCACGATAATCACACTGCGTGTCATTTGTACGCTTTTTGGTGAGAATGGGTTGCGTAAGCAGTACGACGTGACGTAAACAGGTTCAAGCTCACCACGCCCTTGTTATGATCTCACCACACACTTGGTACGAGCTCAGTTCGTCCCATCTATCTCCGTTGGGGTCTGCCCACTTTTCTTGCATTTTTCAAATATTGGCAGTGGGTGGAGTCAGGCTCTGACCAGGGGTTTAGTTAAAATCTCCAATAATTTCTTTGAGTAATATATCTATATAAGTTCTAGAAGAAATCTCAATAATGTCTCAAATATGCTCAGATTTGGCAAAATACAAAAATACAAAAATGAGATGCCGGATGAAGATAAGTCAAAGCTGTAAAGGAGCAACCCGTGATCAATAACATTTTCAGCTGGACCTGGTAAAGCATCTTGGTCAATCTGGTAATAACTGGTAGACAACTGTAAACCAGCAACAATCATATAACCACATAAACAGTCTGACTGCTATACGTTGGTTTTTCTTAAAGATTGATTTACAGCATATAAAACATTGTATCTTATTTCAATCGGTGTCTTATTTTCACAAGTGCGAGGGATGTATGAATGAAGTGAGTGTGGCCATGCTGATAATATTCTGTGCAGTTGCTATTCACACACAAAGAAACTGACAGCATCGATACTGTATCGATCCAGACGACAAGCATCACAACTGTGACTTCTCTTTTTGCCAGAGATACAGAGAGAGAAAAGAGATGGGAAGTCCTGTTAATGTTTGCTAAAGAATAGAGAGGAGATTGCAAGGCGATGAAAAGTGATAAGAACAGAGTAAAGAAGAAAATCGTCCGTCTGTCCGACTCAGATTTGTGATTTTATGACCAATTAAATATTAGACAGCTCATCAGTATTAATGTTCATCAATGCACATGATGGATACTGTACAGTAGGTGGCTAATTCGCATTAATTCGTACGACTGCGTATTTGTACAAATCGCTTTCTCCCCTGTGATGCTGGGGTTCCCTTTCAATACGGTTCACTTCGCATTGCGTCAGTTAGCTGACGCTATGGGGGAAACTCCTGTTTACTCCGTGACTGAAGCCTATTGGTTAACGTCTGTACAAAGTACAGACCAATGACGTTTGAACCCGCGCGCGGGAGGAACGCGTCCTTATATAAGCGCGGTTCAATCGTCAGGAGCTCATATTATTTCTCCTTCAGCGCGAACCTCTCGCTGCTCCGAAGAAAAAGAAGAAGCCTTACCTCGCCGTTGACAAAAGCCCTGCAGCGGAGTCCAGGCCTAGCGTCTTCCCCTGCCGTTTTCCGGCTGAGAACCGAAGATAGCAGAGTCCAGGTCTAGCGTCTTCCCCTGCCGCTTTCCGGCCGAGAACCGAAGATAGCCTTCGCTTGCCGTGGTACGAGCCTTGTGCAGCGGACACACGCCTGACGAGGTCTCCCCTGCGGCCGCCCGGTAAGATCAATACTTTTAATATAAAGCTATAAGCTAAAAGAGCAGGCGCTGTTGTAATAGCGTCCAGCACAGCGGCTCGGTGAGCCTCTCTGCTATGAATTTCCTCCGAGCGCGTTACCGGTCTGGCACCTCCCACGCCGGGACCGCGCTTATGCTTTGGTTGTCTTATCCATGTTTCGTGCTCCCCCTGCTGTTCCTCTCTCGCCGGGATGAACACACGGCGAGCCATGAGACTAGATGGATGCATAGACAAGCACACACGGACTAACCCCCCCTGTGTTCTGTCACACCGCAACCGTTCATGCTTACAGAGTCCCTTCGCTCCTCTCACATTCAGTGGCGAGATCTCTGGCACATATATTAATCCCCCGAGTGCATCGGGTGATACCGTCACGACGCATGGCTGTTCTGTCTGTGTTGCTGCTCCCCTCTGCCGTTCCTCTCTTGTTGAGATGAACAAGCGGGGAACCGTAGACCTGGATAGATGCATACGACAAGCAAACACGGGCGGTCTGCCCCTGTCTCTGTCATGGCACAGCCACTCGTGCTCCACGCTCGCGGAGTCCCTCGCTCCTTTCCCCACAGTGGTGAGGTCTCTTAACGGCTTAGCTAGCACGCGGTATTACGGCTCGCTGCCTCTAAATGCAGGTGTCCAGTGTTCAACGATTACAGAGCTTCATGCCCCTCCCCTCCTGGAGCGGCGCGATCTCATTCGTCTGCTTGATAGGGCCGATTCGCCGCTATTGGAGCACCAAGAACACTCATTATAAGAGAGCTTCATGCCCCTCCCCTCCTGGAGCGGCACGATCTCATTCGTCTGCTCGATAAGGCGGACACGCCTCTATTGGAGCGCTAAAACACTTATTATAGAGCTTTACTGGCCTGAGCCGATCTCACTTCAGATAGCTCATTTTTCGTCTGCCTGGTAATTTCTCTCTGGTTTAGACGGAATCAGAGGCAGAACGAATTTGTTTATAATATACTGAGGCCCGAATACCTCCCTTTATTCAGTCCCGTCCTATATCAGTGCGCTGAATATTGGTACATTCTTATATATATACCCGGTTTTTCTGCCCTTTTAATAAACGGCAAAACCGCGGGCCTCACGGCAGACTTCCTCTCTGCGATGGGTTCAGTCTGACATTAACCACCTAGACATACTACCCTGCTCCGTGAGCCGTTCGGTCACCGTCACTACTGAGGCTTGTGCACCTGAACGGCTGAGCTCTGGTCTCCGCAGCACAGCTGCATCAACAGAGAACGAAACTGTCTGGGAAAAAGGGGTTATGTCGCGCCTCGGCTGGACTGCCCTGAAATGTTTTCTGTGTGCTGTTTATCCAAACATACTGTGTAATACTGTCGGCTATGCGACCTCACTATAGTGGCGAACGGTATTTGATTCCTCTAAAAAGAGTAATTTCCGTGCTTACTATACTGTGTATTGACACCCACGGTTGTACGGTGTCTCTAAACACTTTATCGCCTTACTGACAAGCAATCAGTAATACGCACACACGGCCCGCTGTCCATAATTCTATCGACGCTAGCCGAAAAAACCCCGGTTTGGCCATATACTGTGTATTGACACCCCACGACTGTACGGTGTCTCTAACACCTTTCTGCCAAATTCGCTCGCAGCCCACCTCGGTTTCTCCGCTACGATGCTGATGGCGCAAACGAGCACGGTCTTACGACTGTTATTCTCTCTTCCTAGAGAAAGGACAGCCTCAGACTTTTGCATGGCTCCAAGCGTTTGAATCGCGCCCTCTCCGGACGGCCACTCAAAGGCTTACAGCCAAGCGGTTTATGACGTTTTTCGGCCATATAGCTGATTTATATTAGCGGATCCGAAGACGCTCACACCTCCGCTCCAATACTCGGAGATATTAAGGGTAATATCAACCTCAAGTGAGCTTGCTACCCGCCACAATAAGTTTCAAAGCTTAAAGCGCGCGCACAGTCAGACGCGCGCGGCATCTCGTTTAAGACGGGCGCACGTACCCCTCTAACGAGCCTCAGAAAGCTGAATATCGTGGCATTCTGTTCATAAGTCCACTTCAGTTTGACTAAGCAAAGGTCCCGCCCCGAGCTGACGGCCGGGAAGCTTGCTTAAGTTACACACTGCTGCATGAAGTGCTGTCATTACGAGCTAGCCCAGCATTTGCTGTGGGTTGAACACGCTTTACGACGGCAATCAGCCTTCGGCGCGTGGAACGCCGTTTGTCTCATATAAATCACCTTGTACTGTGAATACGGTACATTAAGAGGATGATTTAGCACTGCAGCACTCTCGACCGTGTTATTGTGATAATGCGGTCGGGCAATCTACGGTGGTTTCATTATTTACCGAACCAGACTGAGATCTCGCCCCCTGAACAAGCTGACGAGTCATCTCCTTTATAAACTCATTGCATCGCTTTATAAGCTATGTTCAATCAGAGTGATACGCATCTCATGCTTAAACTACCAATATTAACCCATTACGATGGGCGTGCGGAGATGGCATCCGTGGGACACGACCTACATTACGTGCCTTATGACACATTGACACAAGCTGCTAGCACCCCTTTCACGAGGCGTCCTTATGCAAAGTCTGATCCATTCTGTCTAGTGACATTTGAAAGTCAATACCCCCCGCGAATCGTGGGTGGAACACTTTTCTCCTCACTACAGAGGCACGGCGGCTCTCTCCCCTACCTATATCTATGTGGCCGTGATAACAGCGAACCACGCTTTTACGACCGACCATTCATTTAATTCACAAGCCTGTCATCTCTCAGATGCGGACGGCGGCGGTAACAGCGAACCATGCTTTTACGGCTGGCCATTCACTTTATTCATAAGCCTGTCATTTCTCAGATGTGGACGGTGCCCGAGGCACAGCGCTCTGGAACTGTCCAAGGTCCTGGATGACAGATACGTCTGACGTACATCAGACGATCAGCTGTTCATCTGCGTCACAGATCACTCACTAGAGCACCTGTCAATACAGGCTATTTATGGATCGTTGACGTTATCACCTCCCGTGACAATTATGCTCACTTGTCTTAGAGCATGGGCATGGTAGAGGTTTCTCATTTGACAATTGTGACACGGCCGGCTGGTCCCCGCCGTCCACGTTGTCAGTTTACAGCTTCGACATCCCTGCTTCGCGCACTACTGAGGTTTGTTGCATTAAAGGTGCGCCCATTAGCTCACCTGTATGCACGATATGGTTTTTAATTATATGCGTCCACCGTGCGCTTAGAGAAGCTCACATGTACACGCTATAACATTTTGGTATACAATAAGATGCGCTTGGGAAAGCTCACCTGTATACACAGCTGTGTTATGCTTTGTGACACATACATTGTTGTTCATCTGTGTACGTTCACGGTGCGTTGGGTGCCCACCATTACGTTCATCAATCATATCTGTACACATTCACGGCGCGTTCTGTGCACTGATTTATCTATACGCATTCACGGTGCACTGAAGAGTTCACCCGTGTGCGCACAATTTATTATCAGAACACATGACGGCGCGCTCGAGAATCTTGCCGGCCTGTGCATTATAACACTCTGATATGCATTCACGATGTATTCAAGTGTTCACCTGTGCCCGTGCAATTTATAGTCAATACACATTTATGGCGCGCTTGGAAAGCTCACCGATCTGTGCACTATAATACTACCTACATGCATCCCGATGCGCTCGAGGGTGCACCTGGGTTCACACTATTGTGGTATCTGTATAATCCCACGCTACGAACCGTTCTGCCGCATATTATAGTCAGATCGGCCGTTCGTGAGCTTCGCAGATCACTCACTACGTATGTCTGTTGCTAACAGTGGTTATTTAGATGGATCGTTGAAACCATCGCACTGGCTCACGCCCCTCTATGAGCTATGTCCTATATAGAGCCCACTCTGTGCGAGTTTGGCTTCTTCATGAACTTGGTCTACAGGGGTATCTATATATCTATATTTGATATCTGCTACGCGGCCGGCTGGTCTTCGCCGTCTACGTTGTCAGATTGTACAGCTTAGACGTCCCTGCCCTACGAGCGCAGGTTCTCTCGGCTCAATCATGCACGCTCATGCGTTTTATGTGTACACCACGGTGCGCTCAGCGAGCTCACCAACGTGACTCTGAATTTACTTATCTCGCACAGCCGCGGCGCGCTCGGTACCTCGCCGTCTTGTGCTATGTTATGTGCCCCCGGTGCGTTTAAAACCCCACCGTGTGCGCGTCAACAATTTATATGGTGCTTACACATTTGCTTTTAAAGCTGTGAATATGCCGGGTATAGGGCCACACGCAGTGTCTCTCCGGTAAGGCACTTCAGTACGTTGTGTATGCACGGCGTGATGGGATTACGTTCCCCCATAGCGTCAGCTAACTGACGCAATGCGAAGTGAACCGTATTGAAAGGGAACGCTTAGGTTACTCACGTAACCCCGGTTCCCTGAAATAACGGGAACGAAGCATTGCGTCTCTTGCCGTGCTACAAACGTCTACGCAGCGAGTGTTATTCGGCTGCGCGCTTCAGTCGAATAATATGAGCTCCTGACGATTGAACCGCGCTTATATAAGGACGCGTTCCTCCCGCGCGCGGGTTCAAACGTCATTGGTCTGTACTTTGTACAGACGTTAACCAATAGGCTTCAGTCACGGAGTAAACAGGAGTTTCCCCCATAGCGTCAGCTAACTGACGCAATGCTTCGTTCCCGTTATTTCAGGGAACCGGGGTTACGTGAGTAACCTAAGCGTTATGGGCATGGTTTCATTATTGTTTTTTTATGATAATCATACGCTTTTGTACAATGCACTTTATACAAATAAGCCAGCTCGTAAAATACATACGAAATCCCCTGAGATCAGGCTGATGCAATGTTTGAGCTGTGGGTTCGATCCCCAGGGATCACACATGCCGATGAAAAATGTATAACTTCAATGCACTGTAAGTGTCTGCCACATATGTAAATATTGTCTGAAACTTTTAGAAGAAGATAATACAGCTTTTTGGTTGCAAATAATGTATGCTAACTGTTCTCTTGGTACACAATTTAAAGTTAAAGACATTAAAGTGCAAACGAAAGAGTTTTTATTTTATATACTTTCTCCCATTTACATTGTAACAATACAATAAACATTCACCTTCTGCACACAAGCACTTTTTAAAATGGCCAAAACAATTTACGCAGAGCACAAATGCGGTGTCAGAATAGCTGACTTGATCTAATAGTTCATAGAAATAATGAACCGATTCATTTTTGCTGGGTAGTAAGAGTGCTGTAGATGAATGATCTCCTCCATTGCAGTAAATTAGCGAGTATGTTATCGCTAACAGCGCCCGTGCAAGCTCGTGTCTGGAGTCGACCGGGGAGCGTGGACGTAAGGGTTATAAATGTTCCTGTTGGGTGCTCGGTTAAGACTCATTAAGTTGTTTTTTAACCCTGCCAGCGGAGCACTTGAAATATGTGGCGAGTTGAAATCTGCATGCATCTCTCTGTGGGTTTTGTATTATTGAGTGTCGGTGGTCAGACAGCTATGCTAACTGCGGGTCGGGACAGTTTGAAACTCATGAGCGGAGCAATTACACACAAAGTGTGAAAGACGGGAGGACACACTACGAGTTTGGCAAGATCCTGTATGCTGTTACTCACAGACAGGTTTTTTAAATTGGAGGTAATGGCCGGTTAGAGAAGGCACGGTTCATCTGTCTCAGTTTGTACCGTCAGTTCTCTTGTGGGAATGCAGAATATTGAAGATTGTGAGAGAAAGATGAATGTTAAACCTGTCAGTCAAAGCAATACAGCATGATGGTGTTGCATTACTGTACAGTGGTAAGTTAAAATCTGTTGTAAAAGTACACGGAGAAAAGTTTAAACTGTTTAACCTGTTATGATTGACCTACTTACTTGAGTATTGTATTTGTTAGAAATGTAGTTTTCTTATACATCCAACATTACTTTAAGTGTAATTATTTAAGTTTGGAAAATTTAACAATTTATAATATTACACTTACTATTTATCTAACACAGTTGTTTCTTTGTACATAAAATAGACACATACATACAGTACTGTGCAAACTCTTAGGCCACCATTAGATTTGTTGTTTTTGTAATGGTATATAGTGATAATATATAATTATTTATCAGTCTCTTTATTAGAATATAACCACAAATTACATAAAATGTGTATTTTGTATTAAAAACAGTATAAAGTATAAGCTGAAGTGTCAAGTATTTAGCGCAAACTCCTTTTCACTTGAGCAATAGCAGGCAACTACAGGATCTTTTAAAGCTTAATGAAATTAAATCCCAATTTCTAATTTTAATCGAATGACTTCAGGACTTCAGTCTCCTCAAAAAGCTCAAGATGTGTTTAGTGCCAAGGGAATAAATACTGACTGATGCCTGAAGAAGTCCCTATTTTAAGCGCATGGTCTAAAGTGCACGGCACAAGTGCACTAATGGCGTGTCAGAGTTTCTTTGCTAGTTTAAGGAAGGGAAAAATGGTCTCTGCGCCTGGCACACTGTCTAAAAGGGTTGTTCCTATTCTCGTAATGAATAATTGGTGTGTTTTGACCGTAACGTGCAATAAACCAATGAGAGTCTCAGCTATTATCCCCTTAAAAAGCCAGATGCGTTCGCGCCAATGCGGATTGCCTATGTACACAGCTCGTTTTCAAGCCAGCACGTCCATGGGTGCACAAATGGGCACAAATAAATTTGCTATTTAAACAATGTGACGCTGTATGTGAAAATGATAACAGCGTTGGGGCTAAAGTTAGCAAAAAATACTTGGGTTAAAAAGTAAAGTAAAAAAAAAATGCATTTAGTATGTATAAACAAATATATGTGAATGTATATAATCATAGTTTTATATAATCTAATCTATGCATTCACGTTTGGGAATGATGTACACTTTAAAAAGTGAAAGTTGGATCTACTTAAAAAGTACTTCAATTGGGAATACATACAAAATTATTTTTCAACTTATTATTTTTTTATTTAAGTTACCAAATCAAATTACCAATTTAATTTAGTAGTTAGCAAAATATAATTTTTTATCTATTTAAAAATATATATATATTTTTTTAAAAAAGATTAAAATTAAATATTTTTTCAGCTTCAAAAATATCATTATATATTTTTTACCAGGAAACATATATTTTATATAATGTTAAAATTCATATATGAAGGTATAAACTAAATATATTTTCATACTCAAAAATATATTTAATTAAGCTTTACTTTCTACAAATTTCTTTAGCATATATTTAAAATATATTTTGGCCAAAGAAATTAATTTTTTTGTCATATGGGGGAATTCAAGTATTTCAAAACATTTGTATGTAAATGAAAATATCACATACACAATATATCACACATTTTTGTACAGAAGTATATATATTGCATATGTATTTCAGATGTTTCTTTTTTGTTTGTTTTTTTGCAGTATATCAGATTTTTATGTGGGCTCATATTCAAATAGTTGCCGGCCTCTGTTAATGTATTTCTCTGAAGATTTTTTTTCCGAAAATCCTTTTTATTCCTGCTGGTCTTCATTGAAAGTTCCTGGGAGAAGGTGCGATGGTCTTGTGTTCCTGGAAGCTCTAAACTAAAAGCTAACATTTCAAAGGTCTGTTGGTTTCTTATAAACCCTTGTGTTTTTTCTTGGTGGGTTCTTATTCCAAAATCCTGATTTTAAATAACACTCCTGATAGAAATAATAACAGAAATCAAGCCAGAATCCAAAACTCGTTCGAGTCTCATTTGTGAAAAAGCACAACCGATGTCTGTGTAAATCATTTATCAAACCAAATCAAAGGAAAATATCTACAGGCAACCATCAATTTCCTCCAAGTCGCCAATCTCTAGACACAGATAACTCACTGCCTGTTTAATGTCATATTTACTGCTACTGGGATGACAAGATAACAAGAATGAACTGGAAGTTTTTACTTGTATTAAATTAAATATTCAAGGTCCTTTCCAGTCTGCATAGTCACATCTATGGAAGATTAATGTGTACTGGATTTTATATGTCTGGATGTATGAGACTAAGGGATGCTGTCTGCACCCCAAAATGAGCAACTTTGTTTACAATGTCAAAGTATGTTGGCAGTGTCTCCAGAAGTCCTCATGCCTTACTGATGACTTTGCTAAAAGATCTCCTTTAACCGTAACGCTTGATTCGCTCTAGCGATTGTGCCTCAGAGGGCCAAATCCTGATGAACGCTACAAAGTCCAGCTGTCAAAACACACCAATGATTTGAGCTGTGGGCTACAGATAGATCCAGCCTTACACAAATAAACCACATCACAAGCCCAACGATGATAAACAGTGTCATTACTAAAACAGCTTAGTGTCACGGCATTGTTTTGAATATGAATGTAAAATCTGGTGTATTAGTACATGTTAACGATATGCAAAAGGTACAAATCCCAAAGTAAATAACGGTGCGAGTTATCGCCAACTTCAAAATCTTTTTTTCTTGGACTAAACCAAGAAGATGACTGAACAATGTATAGTTGATAGCACAGATCTGTGGTAAGATCTAAACTTTCATCATCTTCCTGGTGCAAAGACATCAGCAGCTTGCATCAGACATCCTGACGCAGGATCGGATCGGATCATGACAGCCGGTTTACTGATAGTATCTCCACATCCTCACTTCAGCAATCCACCTGCACTCTCACCCCTGTAAAATCACTTTCAGTTCAGAAATCCCAACACACGGTGAAGGAAAAGGCACAGAAAATGCTTGTAGCGTGTAATTTGTGGTTGAATCATAAATGTTGGCGTTACATTCATCTCCTAATGGTTTGAATTAAAGTGCACTGAGCACCCATCAAACATTTTAGGTTTGACGTGCTTTCCTCGATGTGTACGAGAGGTACCGGGAAGGGGTGGTCAGGATCCATGTGAGGAACAAGAGGAGAATACTGAATAGAAATAAATTGAAATGTGTTTGTAAATAAATGACACAGCCACTGCAAGCGCCTGCTTATGAAACATTCAATTTCTGCCCTCTGGCAACCGGTGGAGAGTGTCTGTACACAGGTTTGAATATACTGGAAGGGACAGATTTTTGAAATGGCCAGAAATATATAGTGAAGTCAAAACGCAACTTGCACACAAAGCAGCAAGCGATTTCTTACAGTTATAGGCTCAAAAAATATTTTGTCTCTGGCTGCTACTGTATGCAATGCTTCAGAAGAAAAAAATATATTCACATGAAATTAAGGCTTATTGTGAGACAATTAAAACCTGTTCAACTCTGCGGACCCACCGGTGGGTCCAATATTGCATCATCACATTTACATAAAAAATGCAGAATATGATCCACGGCTAAAGAGGTTAAACCATAGTATTAATACGTAACTATTAAACAGTGGTGTCAAAAGTATTCATATTCATTACTCAAGTAGAAGTATAGATACTAGGGTTTAAAAAGACTTTTGTAGAAGTTGAAGTATCAACTCAAGCTTTTTACTCAAGTAAAAGTGAAAAAGTACTGGTTTCAAATCTACTTAAAGTATAAAAGTAAAAGTAATGTAAGGAAAAAATGTCATTACGGAAAAAAGCCTAGGCCGCACCACAGGGGCCTTTTGTGCACTACCCTATCTCCTCTAAAACATGTTTCTAAAGGCCATAATAACTATAGTGTTATATTAAAAATGTTAATGTTAAACAATTTGGGATGCACTAGGGCCAGGGGTAGGCAACATCAGTCCTGGAGTGCCGATGTCCTGCAGATTTTAGCTCCAACCCTTATAAAACCTTGGCTACCTGTAGTTTCAGGTGACTTTATAGACCTTTATTAGTTTGTTCAGGTCTGCTTGTTTAGACCTGGAGCTAAACACTGCAGGACATCGGCACTCCATGTTGCCTACCCCTGCACTAGACTATCTGTTTTAACCACATACGGTACATGCCCATTAAAAATGAACGCATTTCAATACAATGCGAACAAATACATTAAAGCAGTGGTTCTCAAACTGGGGGCCGCGAGATGGTGCCAGGGGCCCCAGTTTTATAATATTTTATGAAATACATTACTTTATTATAAATTCTGTGTAATTAAACCTTAAAAAATAAGGCTACTAAACAAAAGCAATACATTGTATAATTTAATATGTTTTGTTTAATTCAAATTGAAAGTTTTAGAATGTTTATGTCATACATTTTCTTTGGGGGGTCGTGAAGGAATCCACTGTACTCAAGGGAGGCGCGAAAAAAAAAAGGTTTGATAACCACTGCATTAAAGAACCACATATGTGTACTACTGAGCATTAACATGTGTTCCATAGAGAGGAAGATATGATGACTAGTTGCCTATAAATATTGTAATGGTGCAAAAAGTCAAACTTCAGAGCAGGGCCGCTGCTGGCAAAACTTCTACAGTGGTGCCCTCTTTAGTTAAAAAACAACAAAATCTCAAACAACTATAGTATGTGTGAGAATAGAAATATGCTATTATTGTTTTCATTTAAAATTTTATTTTGACAGCAACACAAACTACAATTATACAAATATGCAATTATATATTATAGCCTATATTCCTGTATCTGTACTTGTGTAGCTAATGGACTTTAGTATACTTTATACTTTATACAGTATAAATCCAAGCAATTAAGGAGAATTACTAAATGTCTTTCTTGTAAGTAAATTCAAAAAGTCAGGTTTAAGGAAACAGCTGATGTCTATTAACAAAAGCAAAAGTTGGTATGTATGGTTATGTGTTTGATTGATTTAATACTCAAGCATTCAGCTAAGTAGGTTTTGTTAATGCAAATAAAATTTAGGGTAGTTATAAGCATATACAAAACAACAGATGTCTTTAGCATAGATATCTTTGCCATGCTTCAAAACGCAACGCAGCACAATGTCATTTAAGTTGAACAACTGAAGTTATATGATATAAATTGGTATTGTTACACTATTTAAATCACACAGATGAGTTGGTGTCAGCAGCCAGCTATACATTTACACAGGCTTGTGAATGTGAACTGACCTGAAAGTGATGCGCGAGTTTTATTTCGTACTTTTCCATTTGAAGACAGAATGCCGCGTTCTGTTACTGTACAAACGGATGGCGGATGATATCAAAGCATCGCGAGAGCAAACTGCTCCGCATGCTTTCTAATCGCTCTCGCGGTTCTTTTATGTTTCTCTGTGCAGCAGCATCGAACAAACTTTTGATCATCTGCGGTCAGCTGGGGGGCGGGGATTGCGTACAAACCAATAGGGTGTCGGAATGGTGTATGTTTATACTTCTCATCCAACCACAATCGCATTTATCTGGATGATGCAATTTATCAAGATAGGTTTTTTAACGATGACAAGCCGGAATGAAAAAAGCAAACAAGCCGAAATAATAGAAGTAACGAGGCGATTTTTAAAATGTAAGGAGTAGAAAGTACAGATAATTGCGTGAAAATGTAAGGAGTAGAAGTAAAAAGTCGTCTGAAAAATAATTACTCCAGTAAAGTATAGATACCCAAAATAGCTACTTAAGTAAGGTAACGAAGTATTTGTACTTCGTTACTTGACACCTCTGCTATTAAAAACATTAAACATATGTATTTGCAACATTTAATCATTGCATTGTTAAGTTTTTCTTTACAGCTACAAAACGTAAAACATTTACAAATCTTTTATACCGCAAAGATTGCTGTATCATTTCCCTTTAACCATTTTATTGACAATGTTACCAAACCTAGCAAATAAAAAGCATAACAGACAGAAACGTGTAATCACAATAACTTATTTATTGCTAAATTTCAAAAGCAGTACCAAAAGTAGTTCAAATGACGATGTGCTACAGTCGCTGGAGTATATGAAGTACAGAGAAATATTAAAGTTATTAATCCACAAGAACTCTAATCCAACTTCTCTCTGTCAAGACGTGCATTTCAAATTTCAAAAGTACCTCGACTGAAAAACAGGAATGTCGCAAATCTTTGACGCAGCATGCATGAGCCAATGAGTGTTTGATATCACTGCCGTAAAGCCCGGTGTCATGAGCAATTCGGTCCCCCCAAGCAATTCTGTCTCCCCTAGAACCCCCACGTGATTCCATTGGCTGGAAAAACTCCTCATGGGTAGTTTTCTTAGCGCCTTATTACAATTCCTACAAAATCGCGTTATGATTTATGTAGTTAGAACATCCAGAGGCTATAGGTGGGAGATCTACACATTGCTTATATTATTTATTTATTATTATCTGTACCATTTCCACTTTTTACTGTCTACTTATACAATTACTTACTCATTAATTACTTATACAAAACATGACTACTACATAGTTGAATCACACATTTAAATTAAAATTTATAAGCCATGGTTACTACACTTTTACTATTAAAAAAATATATTCCGTAAGGTATGTAAATTTTTAATTTGTAAAAATAAAAGTATGGTTTTTGTAAAGCAGATGATGACACAAAAGTACTGACGTGTCTGCAACATGAATATTAGTTTATTATATTATTTTTTGGTTAACTTTTATTTAAAAAAATGTTATGCTTTTATTTTGTACAACGTAATTAGCTTGCTAGACCGCTTTCGCAGACGAGATATCACAATCACACATTTTTGAGCAGGCATTAGTGCTAGGTACCAATCGGGGTCCTAGGGGAGACCGAATTGCCCGGGGGGACGGAATTGCTCATGACACGGGTACGCACCACAAGATAATGTGTCTCATATGACCTTGTTATTTGTACACGGTGTGACTATACAAATCACAACACATAAATAGGAAAATGTCCGTGTTATTTTGTCACTTATTGGGAGCAGTATGCTAGCTGAAGCCATTCACTTCCAGACTTTGTGCTAAGCTAAGCTAGCGGGGGCTGCGTCAGACAGAGTTACAGCACGCACGGAGATGAGAAAGGTATGTATGGACTTATCTAACTCTGGGGGATACGGTGAATAAGCTAAATTCCCAAAATCTGGGCGTGTTCTTTTAACTCTTTGTGCCCGTTGTTCGCCATGTTTTTAATTGTAAAGTCACGTTTAGCCGGAAGAGACATCGCAAGATCTCCACAAGATTTCCTGTGTTCTCAGTGGAGACTCGCATTGTTTGTGAAGTTAATCTGATGGTGCATGGTGTGCTGAAATCAGGGCCGGCGCTAGCTATAGGCAGAGTAGGCAAATGCCTAGGGCCTCAAGCTTGGAAGGGGGGCCTCCATAACTGCTAAGTCCATGTGCGTTGGTCCGACAATCACTACTGACAGCATTAAATAAAGTTTTAAGGTGAGTTCAACTTTATGCGGCGCAGCCACTGCAAGAATTAAGTTTGTATTTAAAAAAGTTTGTATTTAAAGTCGAACAGCAAACAAAACTGGCGTTACCTAAAGTAAACTGTCTGTATATCTTGTAAGTCCTCTACACTTTATTTTAGTTTTCAAATCATGAAAGTAGTTTGTCTGTTTAACTTCCAGTGGCAGCTGATTTGTATGGATATTTATGGTAGTTTATAAAAAGGTATTGCAATAGTCTGATAGATAACTTTATACTGTATATTGGTTAAGTAAGAGGGAAATTCTTCTTTATACCAAGTTAAAATAAAAAACAATAAAAGTTTACGGTTAGGGTTTTTGCAATGTACTGTTGTCTTCAGTGTTGGGGGTAACGCATTACAAGTAACTTGAGTTACGTAATAATATTACTTTTCTGAAGTAACGAGTAAAGTAACGCATTACTTTTTAAATGTACACATTAATATTTGAGTTACTTTTTCAAAAAAGTAACTCAAGTTACTTTTTTAGTTTAATTAATTTGATAAAAAAAATATGTACTGAATTAAACTAAACGTATGCACTCTCTGTGCCTGTGTGGAAACAGTTTGAGTCAGAAACTAAGATGGCAGGCCAGAGCTAAACATTTTTGTGATGAAATATGCAATTTCTGAATGCAGAACTTTTCAGTCATAAAAACACCGGCAAAGCCTGAAAGAGATCAAGCTTTAGCCAAGAAAAAGTAACGCAAAAGTAACTAAAAGTAACGTAAGCATTACTTTCCATGAAAAGTAACTAAGTAATGCAATTAGTTACTTTTTTTGGGAGTAACTTAATATTGTAATGCATTACTTTTAAAAGTAACTTTCCCCAACACTGGTTGTCTTTTTAATTTTACTCTTTGGAGAAAGCAAAACTGTTATCCTGTGTTATCCCCAAAAGGTGGTGTTTTTAATAAATGTGACTGCCTTCAAATTTTTAACACATGTGGTTTTGCATAATTTCTAATATCATTTTAGCATAAAGTTAATCAATTTGTTGATAAAACTTAATAAAAAGTAAAAATAATGGGGAAAAACATGTTTATTACTAGTGCTCATCTGATTTCTTACGCAGTAGAAAAACACGTTCTCACATTATTCTAAAAATTAGAGGGGTGTGAGGGGCCTCCAACATAAATTTTGCCTAGGGCCTCCAAATATCTAGAACCGGCCCTGGCTGTAATGACCATATAGTGGCACTCCACACACTATAAGAACAAACGTGTTAAATTTCATCATGTTTGTGGTCTCTCACATTTTGAAATTCTGCAATATTTGAATTCAGATTCATAACAAACACAAGATTTGAGGTTTAGGGTCACTGATGAGAACTGGGATCAAGATCGTTGGATAAAGGACTGAATTTGGATTTGTTCCTCGCAATCGTAATTTTTAAGATGTGGATTACAGAGAATGAATAAAATTAACATCTTTTGTGAATTTATGTTGTGTTTTGGTGTAATTATTGTTGCATATGAGAAAACTGCATTTGAGAAAACGTGTTTTTGTGTGTTATGTGAAGCAAACTAAATATTGCAAAATAGTTAAATGATTACAGAAATGTTATTCATTTTAAGGTTTTAAAGTGAAGTCTTGTCTAATATTGTGTAATTTTCTGAAAGTCATGAACATTTCATTACCCTGCTGGAAAAACCAGCATACCAGCAAGACCAGCATATGTTGTGTTTTGGTGCTGGTATGCTGGTGATACTGGTATTTTAATATACGCAGGCATTTGCATTTCTTATTCATATTAATGACATGTTTTCATGCGTATTTTCTGACTTATTTATTTAAGACAGTTTACTCATTTACCTACCCTGCTGAAATAAACAGCATAGACCAGCAAAATTCCCATGCTGGTCCATGGGAATTATAAAAAAAATTATAATAATTTATGGATACATACGTATTCTCATCAGATCACGTTACACTTATATATGTTTGGAAGTCTCAAATCTAACAGTAAATACTACAGACGAGCCTTATCAACCATTACTACGGTCGGTGAACATGCTTGCTCTAACTACCGAGATATGTGTGTCCTTGAACACGAAATCAATTCATCTAAATTTCACAATTTTATCTACATTTTTGTGACTCATGTGCTTGATGCTAAACAACACTTGTAATGGGAGACAGGGCAGCTGTATGGAGGATTTCTCCTATGAAGTCTTTCTGAACCAAAAAGGATTTTAAATTATAACCTTATTACAAGTAGTTAGAAAGATTTAGCATTGTGTGTGAAAATGCTTGCTATTATTTATCTTTGTTTGTATGTGTGAGGCTTCTCCTCCGGAGATACTGACTCTTACTGACTCTCCTTACTGACTCTTTAAATGGCCGTATCGATCGCTACCGCTCGGTTTCTGAGCCTGTGGCAGCAATCTCCAGTAGATAACCTCTGTAAATTTTTAGGACGATTCTCTATTTCTCTCTCTTTGCTTCTTTCAAATGTAGTCCCTCAGAGTAACGCTTTAAAGAGAACAGTGATCTGTCCTCTGCAGACTGATGGGCCACTGTCCTAGTCAATCCTGACACGCGTGATGAATGGAGGGTCCAGTCATGGGATGTGACCCTATACCCCTTCCTCCAATTCTGCGTCTCGCACATCTGATTTACCGAAATGGAGGAAAGACTCGTCTCTGGTGGGCTCCACGGGTGGTTACTGTTGCCCTTCTGCGGCTCAGAGCTTCGGGTCCTGCAAGTCAAATGGAAACAAATAAAAGTGGAAAAGCGAACCACAGGGTTTTATAGCAACATAAAAGCAGAGAGAAAACAAAGAAATGGAAGGCTCAGAGTGTTTGTGGTGTACATTAAAAATAAGATTTAGCCTGAAGCCAATGCAAAATGCATGAGGATCAGGTGTGGTGTGATGTTGAGTTTACATTAGGATGTCGTCTTTGTATTTCATGAAAGATATTTGATATACACTTTGCTGTCTACTGCCTATATAGGTGACCCTACTGAAATGGATCCTTATTAGTGATATGCAGTGGTTTATATAGACATTGGATGATATAAGCTTCTCTATAGGCAGCATTGTGAGAAATCATTTGTTCAGTACTGATTATTAGAAGTCTTCTGGTTTCTCACGACCTCTGGTTCTTCGCCCGTGTCGTTTTATCTTTAGATGGACTGTAGCCCAGATAATAACACATTGTGTTAGTTGTGCAAACATCTTGGGTTCGATTCCCAGACAACACACATGCTGATAAAAATTTATACCTAAAGTCGCTTTGCATAAAAGCATCTACCAAATAAACGGCACATTAGAAGTCTTCACGGGTCCACTTAGATCCGAAAACTCTAGGTCCGGGGGTCTAAAAGTTCAACTGTGCCTTGGACACATGTCGGGTATAATAATAGCGGCATCGGGTCTCGGGTACCGTATTTTCCGGACTATAAGTCGTTCTGGAGAATAAGTCGCATCAGTCAAAAAAGGAAAAAACATATATAAGTTGCATATAATATATACAGTATAAGTGGACTATACGTTGCATTTATTTAGAAAATTGGATTCCACAAAATCCAAGCCAAAGAATTCAGTTCAATTCAATTTTATTTATATAGCGCTTTTCACAATTAGTCATTGTTTCAAAGCAGTTTTACATAAATAGAAGCAGGGGAACACTGAAAAAATCGATAGACGACATAAGTAGCAAAATACAGCAGCTAAGATTAAACTAAAGAAGCGAGCGTAGTAATATGTAACGTATAGAAGGGGGTGCTACGTAAGCCAAAGTCAATCCTTGTATCATCATGTAAAGCTGGGTATCATCTCCATAGCAGTGAAAATTAACATTATGTTCCCCGATAATGTCTCCTAGAGGTAACATATATAAAGAGAATAGGATAGGGCCTAGAACTGATCCCTGCGGTACGCCATATTTAGAATACATTTAATCTGGAAAGGCAAGTTATTCAACTAAACAGTGGCACACAGAACAGCAGGCTGAATAGATGTCCGTACATATTAAAGTAACATAAACAGTTTTTTACATGATACACAATAGCCTCCTGAACAAACCTGGGAGGCTGAATAGGCTAAATTAACATGACAAGCCAAATCAAGTTCAAATGGTCCCGAAGTCATTCCACATCACTTAATCCATTGAATTACATAAATACAGGACCAGCATATAACGGACTCTCGCGGCTGTAGATGGTAATGGTTTCTCTTGGTTCATATGAAATAAATTTGATGTATAAGTCGCATCTGACTTTAAATTCCAGGAACCAGACCAAACTATGAAAAAAGTGCAACTTATAGTCCGGAAAACACAGTAATTTAAAATGAATGTGTTTTTGCAGAACTGACCAAAGACGATCCAAACTATCTCGTGTGTGTGCATCGAGTTCTTTTCCAACCCCTCCTCTGTTTGCCAAGAGCACTTACTTTAATTTTCATTGAGACACACCTGTCAATCATTTTTTAATGCACATTTTAGCGGTTGTACAATAATTGTAGCAGCGGGCCAAATTGGATGCGAGGCCACCAGTTTTTTTTCTGTTTGACTGGTGCGTGTGGGGATGCAGACTGCACACACATCAGTGCTGCTTACATTTGGGTAAAATCGGGCCACTGGTTTGGGTTTAATTTTTTTTAGGTTTGTCTCAAGTCGGGCCTTTCTTAAAAATATATTATGTATGCACATGGGGTTCAGGTAAAAAGTGATTGGGTTACATTTCTTAAGGCCCGAGAAGACCTCTACGGCACATATAATTTGATGCAAATGAACGAGACATTTAAACAAATGCATTTAAACAATTAACCATAATGTTTCATTGGCTGAATAATTGAACAGTTTCTTGACAGCCTTGTTTTCATTCGCATCAAATGAAATACAGCATCTGCCCTAACTCCCCACCATTGTGTTTCCCTACAGACGTAACTTCTGACAGAAAGACGGAGTGAGAGAGATTTCTGTCCGTTTCTTTCTTCATTATATTTCTCTCTCGAGCTCGATTCTGAGCCATCGTTTTACTCAACGACTGAAAATTAATAAATTCATATTTCACAGACGATAACCTTTTGTAGACCCCAGAGTCATTAAAAACAAATCAATTCATTTTTTAAAGATACCCAGCATTTTCTCTTTCTCTGTTAGCTGCCAATTCTCCTCTTCTTCATCCCATCAGGTTGTATCTGCTTTTATTCATTGCTGATGAAGCACTTGCTCTCCGAACGGTTGAAGGGTCCCTGGTTTCTTTTCTTTTCTGGCGGTTGAACCGCAGTGTGACTTCCACAAAGAAGCACTTTTGCCTTCTAGAAACACTCAGACTGGAGTTTAATGACTCGACGCTGCTGCTTGACTTTCACCGGCTGTGGGGTTGATCCCGTATCCAGGTTCACGTAACGACGTGCCCTCTATTTTGATGTGTCAGGCTAATACGTGTTGCCCATTTGTCTTAGTTAATTAGGACAGAGCAGAGCATTGTGGGTAATTCATTGGTGTCTGTACTGACTTCACCTCTCCTCCTCTTCGGTTTAAAACGCTCCATGTGTTTCATAATTTACTTCTCGGGTGAAACGATCTCTAAGCTCGGAAACAAATCAAAAGCTTCTACTGTTCACTTCCACTTTCTGTCTCTCTCTCTCTCTCTCTCTCTCTCTCTCTCTCTCTCTCTCTCCACATGTTCAGATGCCCATCATTGAGAGACGATGAGAAAAAAAGTGAGGATACCAGCATACACAAATATGCAAAACAGACGTATGTCTCAAAAACAGACGTATGCCGACATATTCTCCTTGATCATAAACTTAGTTTACTTCTTCATTTCTTGGATCGTTCAAAAATAAATTGTCCTCGCTATGTTAGCGACACTATCTCAGTCGTACAGCATGACCACAATTCACTTTTGAGATAGCCTACTTTTTTTGTCTTTTCGTTTTTCCAGGACTTTTAGACAGTATTCGAATTATGTCAAAGATTATGGTCCCCTAGCTAAGCCCCATCCCCTGGCCAAGTCCCCCCTTCATTATAGGGTCGGCGTGATTTAAAAAAATATTTGATGTGATACTGGAAACCCCAGATTACCCAACCATTTTTACTCATCAGATTAGTGTGAAATAATAGTTCCCTTTCAATACGGTTCACTTCGCATTGCGTCAGTTAGCTGACGCTATGGGGGGGAAACTCCTGTTTACTCCGTGACTGAAGCCTATTGGTTAACGTCTGTACAAAGTACAGACCAATGACGTTTGAACCCGCGCGCGGGAGGAACGCGTCCTTATATAAGCGCGGTTCAATCGTCAGGAGCTCATTATTTTCTCCTTCAGCGCGAACCTCTCGCTGCTCCGAAGAAAAAGAAGAAGCCTTACCTCGCCGTTGACAAAAGCCCTGCAGCGGAGTCCAGGCCTAGCGTCTTCCCCTGCCGTTTTCCGGCTGAGAACCGAAGATAGCAGAGTCCAGGTCTAGCGTCTTCCCCTGCCGCTTTCCGGCCGAGAACCGAAGATAGCCTTCGCTTGCCGTGGTTTGAGCCCTGTGCAGCGGACACACGCCTGACGAGGTCTCCCCTGCGGCCGCCCGGTAAGATCAATATTTTTAATATAAAGGCTATAAGCTAAAAGAGCAGGCGCTGTTGTAATAGCGTCCAGCACAGCGGCTCGGTGAGCCTCTCTGCTATGAATTTCCTCCGAGCGCGTTACCGGTCTGGCACCTCCCACGCCGGGACCGCGCTTATGCTTTGGTTGTCTTATCCATGTTTCGTGCTCCCCCTGCTGTTCCTCTCTCGCCGGGATGAACACACGGCGAGCCATGAGACTAGATGGATGCATAGACAAGCACACACGGACTAACCTCCCCTGTGTTCTGTCACACCGCAACCGTTCATGCTTATAGAGTCCCTTTGCTCCTCTTACATTCAGTGGCGAGATCTCTGGCACATATATGAATCCCCCGAGTGCATCGGGTGATACCGTCACGACGCATGGCTGTTCTGTCTGTGTTGCTGCTCCCCTCTGCCGTTCCTCTCTTGTTGAGATGAACAAGCGGGGAACCGTAGACCTGGATAGATGCATACGACAAGCAAACACGGGCGGTCTGCCCCTGTCTCTGTCATAGCACAGCCACTCGTGCTCCACGCTCGCGGAGTCCCTCGCTCCTTTCCCCACAGTGGTGAGGTCTCTTAACGGCTTAGCTAGCACGCGGTATTACGGCTCGCTGCCTCTAAATGCAGCTGTCCAGTGTTCAACGATTACAGAGCTTCATGCCCCTCCCCTCCTGGAGCGGCGCGATCTCATTCGTCTGCTCGATAGGGCCGATTCGCCGCTATTGGAGCACCAAGAACACTCATTATAAGAGAGCTTCATGCCCCTCCCCTCCTGGAGCGGCACGATCTCATTCGTCTGCTCGATAAGGCGGACACGCCTCTATTGGAGCGCTAAAACACTTATTATAGAGCTTTACTGGCCTGAGCCGATCTCACTTCAGATAGCTCATTTTTCGTCTGCCTGGTAATTTCTCTCTGGTTTAGACGGAATCAGAGGCAGAACGAATTTGTTTATAATAAACTGAGGCCCGAATACCTCCCTTTATTCAGTCCCGTCCTATATCAGTGCGCTGAATATTGGTACATTCTTATATATATATACCCGGTTTTTCTGCCCTTTTAATAAACGGCAAAACCGCGGGCCTCGCGGCAGACTTCCTCTCTGCGATGGGTTCAGTCTGACATTAAACTACCTAGACATACTACCCTGCTCCGTGAGCCGTTCGGTCACCGTCACTACTGAGGCTTGTGCACCTGAACGGCTGAGCTCTGGTCTCCGCAGCATAGCTGCATCAACAGAGAACGAAACTGTCTGGGAAAAAGGGGTTATGTCGCGCCTCGGCTGGACTGCCCTGAAATGTTTGCTGTGTGCTGTTTATTCAAACATACTGTGTAATACTGTCGGCTATGCGACCTCACTATAGTGGCGAACGGTATTTAATTCCTCTAAAAAGAGTAATTTCCGTGCTTACTATACTGTGTATTGACATCCACGGTTGTACGGTGTCTCTAAACACTTTATCGCCTTACTGACAAGCAATCAGTAATACGCACACACGGCCCGCTGTCCATAATTCTATCGACGCTAGCCGAAAAAACCCCGGTTTGGCCATATACTGTGTATTGACACCCCACGACTGTACGGTGTCTCTAACACCTTTCTGCCAAATTCGCTCGCAGCCCACCTCAGTTTCTCCGCTACGATGCTGATGGCGCAAACGAGCACGGTCTTACGGCTGTTATTCTCTCTTCCTAGAGGAAGGACAGCCTCAGACTTTTGCATGGCTCCAAGCGTTTGAATCGCGCCCTCTCCGGACGGCCACTCAAAGGCTTACAGCCAAGCGGTTTATGACGTTTTTCGGCCATATAGCTGATTTATATTAGCGGATCCGAAGACGCTCACACCTCCGCTCCAATACTCGGAGATATTAAGGGTAATATCAACCTCAAGTGAGCTTGCTACCCGCCACAATAAGTTTCAAAGCTTAAAGCGCGCGCACAGTCAGACGCGCGCGGCATCTCGTTTAAGACGGGCGCACGTACCCCTCTAACGAGCCTCAGAAAGCTGAATATCGTGGCATTGTTCATAAGTCCACTTCAGTTTGACTAAGCAAAGGTCCCGCCCCGAGCTGACGGCCGGGAAGCTTGCTTAAGTTACACACTGCTGCATGAAGTGCTGTCATTACGAGCTAGCCCAGCATTTGCTGTGGATTGAACACGCTTTACGACGGCAATCAGCCTTCGGCGCGTGGAACGCCGTTTGTCTCATATAAATCACCTTGTACTGTGAATACGGTACATTAAGAGGATGATTTAGCACTGCAGCACGCTCGACCGTGTTATTGTGATAATGCGGTCGGGCAATCTACGGTGGTTTCATTATTTACCGAACCAGACTGAGATCTCGCCCCCTGAACAAGCTGACGAGTCATCTCCTTTATAAACTCATTGCATCGCTTTATAAGCTATGTTCAATCAGAGTGATACGCATCTCATGCTTAAACTACCAATATTAACCCATTACGATGGGCGTGCGGAGATGGCATCCGTGGGACACGACCTACATTACGTGCCTTATGACACATTGACACAAGCTGCTAGGACCCCTTTCACGAGGCGTCCTTATGCAAAGTCTGATCCATTCTGTCTAGTGACATTTGAAAGTCAATACCCCCCGCGAATCGTGGGTGGAACACTTTTCTCCTCACTACAGAGGCACGGCGGCTCTCTCCCCTACCTATATCTATGTGGCCGTGATAACAGCGAACCACGCTTTTACGACCGACCATTCATTTAATTCACAAGCCTGTCATCTCTCAGATGCGGACGGCGGCGGTAACAGCGAACCATGCTTTTACGGCTGGCCATTCACTTTATTCATAAGCCTGTCATTTCTCAGATGCGGACGGTGCCCGAGGCACAGCGCTCTGGAACTGTCCAAGGTCCTGGATGACACATACGTCTGACGTACATCAGACGATCAGCTGTTCATCTGCGTCACAGATCACTCACTAGAGCACCTGTCAATACAGGCTATTTATGGATCGTTGACGTTATCACCTCCCGTGACAATTATGCTCACTTGTCTTAGAGCATGGGCATGGTAGAGGTTTCTCATTTGACAATTGTGACACGGCCGGCTGGTCCCCGCCGTCCACGTTGTCAGTTTACAGCTTCGACATCCCTGCTTCGCGCACTACTGAGGTTTGTTGCATTAAAGGTGCGCCCATTAGCTCACCTGTATGCACGATATGGTTTTTAATTATATGCGTCCACCGTGCGCTTAGAGAAGCTCACATGTACACGCTATAACATTTTGGTATACAATAAGATGCGCTTGGGAAAGCTCACCTGTATACACAGCTGTGTTATGATTTGTGACACATACATTGTTGTTCATCTGTGTACGTTCACGGTGCGTTGGGTGCCCACCGTTACGTTCATCAATCATATTTGTACACATTCACGGCGCGTTCTGTGCACTGATTTATCTATACGCATTCACGGTGCACTGAAGAGTTCACCCGTGTGCGCACAATTTATTATCAGAACACATGACGGCGCGCTCGAGAATCTTGCCGGCCTGTGCATTATAACACTCTGATATGCATTCACGATGTATTCAAGTGTTCACCTGTGCCCGTGCAATTTATAGTCAATACACATGTACGGCGCGCTTGGAAAGCTCACCGATCTGTGCACTATAATACTACCTATACGCATCCCGATGCGCTCGAGGGTGCACCTGGGTTCACACTATTGTGGTATCTGTATAATCCCACGCTACGAACCGTTCTGCCGCATATTATAGTCAGATCGGCCGTTCGTGAGCTTCGCAGATCACTCACTACGTATGTCTGTTGCTAACAGTGGTTATTTAGATGGATCGTTGAAACCATCGCACTGGCTCACGCCCCTCTATGAGCTATGTCCTATATAGAGCCCACTCTCTGCGAGTTTGGCTTCTTCATGAACTTGGTCTACAGGGGTATCTATATCTATATTTGATATCTGCTACGCGGCCGGCTAGTCTTCGCCGTCTACGTTGTCAGATTGTACAGCTTAGACGTCCCTGCCCTACGAGCGCAGGTTCTCTCGGCTCAATCATGCACGCTCATGCGTTTTATGTGTACACCACGGTGCGCTCAGCGAGCTCACCAACGTGACTCTGAATTTACTTATCTCGCACAACCGCGGCGCGCTCGGTACCTTGCCGTCTTGTGCTATGTTATGTGCCCCCGGTGCGTTTAAAACCCCACCGTGTGCGCGTCAACAATTTATATGGTGCTTACACATTTGCTTTTTAAGCTGTGAATATGCCGGCTATAGGGCCACACGCAGTGTCTCTCCGGTAAGGCACTTCAGTACGTTGTGTATGCACGGCGTGATGGGATTACGTTCCCCCATAGCGTCAGCTAACTGACGCAATGCGAAGTTAACCGTATTGAAAGGGAACGCTTAGGTTACTCACGTAACCCCGGTTCCCTGAAATAACGGGAACGAAGCATTGCGTCTCTTGCCGTGCTACAAACGTCTACGCAGCGAGTGTTATTCGGCTGCGCGCTTCAGTCGAATATAATGAGCTCCTGACGATTGAACCGCGCTTATATAAGGACGCGTTCCTCCCGCGCGCGGGTTCAAACGTCATTGGTCTGTACTTTGTACAGACGTTAACCAATAGGCTTCAGTCACGGAGTAAACAGGAGTTTCCCCCCCATAGCGTCAGCTAACTGACGCAATGCTTCGTTCCCGTTATTTCAGGGAACCGGGGTTACGTGAGTAACCTAAGCGTTTGGACAAATAATGGACAATATCGCTTTGTGGCAGCGCAGCACGAGAATTTTAAATTCATGTATTATTTTACTAATATTTAATATTTTTGGGTTTTATAGGGGGTCCGGGACCACCCCAGACCCACCTTAATTCGAACACAGTTTTTAGGAGAAACATCTTTGATTCTAAAGGAAAAAATGTGTGGCCTTTAAAAGAAACGTGCTTTGCCAACCAAGCTAAACCATGTTTAAGGATCATTTTGTACCATCTTATGAATCATACACCTTTGATTTCAGGTCACATTGTAAAAGAGACAAGTCCTCGTTTTGATATTATTTAAATGTCAGTGACACAAACTTGTGTAAAATAAATCAAAAGCTTGCTGTAAAATAGTAAAAAAAAGACAGATGCAGAGATACAGAAAGAGATGGTTTTGGGGCAAGCGAAGGTGAGTGTGTGTGTGTGAGAGAGAGAGAGAATGATGGGGTCTTAATGCCTGATTGGGTTGATTAGAGGAAGTACTGCGCTTGCACTTTTTATAAATTACTTTGATAAGAGAGATACCAAATGAGCAGCTGAGGAGCTATTAAAAGAGAGAGAGAGAGAGAGAGAGAGAGAGAGAGAGAGAGAGAGAGAGAGAGAGAGATTTTATAAACCTTTTATTACAGCACAATTATCAATATAAAACCATTACAAAAGAAGAAAAAATGAAAGCTCACAGAATTATAGAAAAAAATATGAAAAAAAACAACAACAACAACATTTCTTTCTCAATAGCAGAGCATAGCACTCCTTCGTGACACCAATTATTTTTGCACACTAACAAACAATCTGCAACCCAAAAACAAGAAAATAAATTACAATTCTTGATTTGTCCATAGCCAAAACACATCAACATTAAGATCACAATTTTGTTTAATTTTCTCTTTTCTACTTACATAAATGGCCATTTTTGATTTTGACATTTAAACTGACAAATATAATAACTGTTTCAGTCAATAACTCATCAAACAAGCTACAAATATTCTTTAACATGTTAACTAAAGACTGAGGCGTTGAACACTGCATAAAAGCATGAAAAACAGTTTTTCATTGAAAGCAAAAAGGACAATGATGACTAACATTGTATATTTAAAACTGAAATAAAAGAATTGACATTTATGCATTTGTCAGACGCTTTTATCCAAAGCGATGTACAGTGCATTACAAAGTATAATTTTTTTTATTTATCAGACTTGTGTGTGTGTTTCCTGCATTCAAACCTATGATATTTTGCGCTGATAACGCAATGCTCTACCACTGAGTCATACAGGAGAACAGTAGATTTAAGCAGGATGTAATGTCATTGCAGACCCACAACAGCTCACAAGCAGTTCAAGGGTTAAACAGAAACTAAGTACCGGTGTAAATATTCAGAGATATAACAGATATGAAGTCTATTTTGAGGGGGATTATGATTATATCATTTTATGGTCCTACAAATTTTACAAATCACTGTTTTACAGTAATACGAATTTAATGAGATTCAACAAACTCAATATAGAAAAACACAAAAATTAAACATCTTTCTTCATACCACGGGACTGTTGAATGCTTTATTTGAGTATAAGTATGCATTATTTTGAGATAAATGCACACCTAACCTGTCAAATGTCTTTAAATAGAGCAATGTTCATCGTATAAGGTCCTTTGAATTATTTGAAAATAATGCACGCATGCGGTGTAACAGCCCTTCGCGTCGTGCCGCATTACCACCTTGGGTGTGCATTATTTTTGAATAATTTAACGGCTCATCATCAATTATTCCTTATGTAATACAGAAATATGTGATGGGATGTACCACAAAACCAGTCATAAAGGTCTTTATTTATAAAATTGAGATTTATATATAATCCAAAAGTGAAATAAATAAGCTTTCCATTGACAATATTAAGATACAACAATTTGAAAATCTAGAATCTGAGGTTTCAAAAATATTGAAGTATTGGGAAAATCGACTTTAAAGGTGCAGTGTGTAATTTTTAGAATCTCTTGACAGAAATCAAAATAATATACAAAACTATATTATCAGGGGTGTATGAAGACCTTTCATAATGAACAGTTATGTTTTTATTACCTTAGAATGAGACGTTTTCATCTACACAGAGGGTCCCCTTACATGGAAGCCGCCATTTTGTGCCGCCATGTTTCTACCGAAGCTCTAAACGGACAAACTTTTTACTAAGTTGTCTCCCAGGATGACATGTTTGTCCTGTGTCGGCTACCGTAGCTTCTCTATGCGTTTCAAAAGAGAGCGGTGAGCTGTACACTGAGCTGTTGGTTGCAATTTGCAAACTCACCACTAGATGCCGCAAAAATTTACACATTGCACCTTTAAAGTTGTCCAAATGAAGTCCTTAGAAACTAATATTGTTAATGGTAAACACATTTTATATATAGTTATAATATCTTCATGGAACATGATCTTTACTTTTTGACATTATTAAAAAATCATTTTGACCCATGTATTGTTGGCTATTTCTGCAAATAGACCCATGCGACTTATGCCTCGTTTTGTGGTGACACATTTTTGTGATACACACTATGTGTCTCCTTAACATTTACACACCGTGAGTCTCTTTTCTTGCTGAATCAGAAATGCTTTGTTCCCTTGATCTCTGTTTTGGTCTCTCTGTCCCAGTAGCCGTCTCCTTCGGTGTCCAGATCAATGACATTTAGACAGAAATGCTAATTGATTCACACTGAGAACATACTGGAATGTTCCTTTGGTTTAGCAGACTGGAGATTTTTGCACTTCTGTGACAGCACACATTGAACATCAGTGATGATTGTTAATACAATCATCATTATTATTCCTCATACAGTACTCGCTGTAAGGAATTTAAACACACTTTTGTCTTGTGGACTTAAAGTCCACATGAAATAAAAAAAAACTTTAAGTATTAATGTGTTAAGCCCGGGATACTGCAGGATTTTTGGCTGTCCCAGACGGAAGATCACCATCGTGAAACTATCATGTTGATTTCTCTGATCGTGGCTTTTAATTGCTGGTTCTACGTCCTACAGTAAGACAGTTTCAAAGATGGACGTTTTCCCGGTATTACATCCAAAGATCCCAGACAGCAATGAGTCGGCGGACCACCGGCGGTGCTCTAGAGGCAGTAGAAGCGGCATAAAGGCTTAATCGCAAACACGTCTGACGGCGCACCGACGGCGGCAGCCGGCTGTCTATTGCCTTCATTCCACGGCTGGCCCGCAGGCTAACCGCCGTCTGGCCTGTAAGAGGCAAACGCAATTTTAGCGATTTGCCACCGCTTATTGTATATATATATATATATATATATATATATATATCAGCCGGCACAGCCTCTTCAGAGCGGCTGCAAGGAGTTCTGGTGACTAGACAGCTCTTCGTGATTGGTCGCCTAACTGATGAAAGCAATCACGTGCGCAGAAGTTGAACATTTCTTAACTTTTCAAGCGGCAACGCGTGTGCCAGCAAATCAGATCGCCTTATGCAAATAACCTAGGCAGAGTCAGCCAATTACATTTATGGGTTATCCACACGAAGTGCGTCATTTGGGACAGGACCTCTGTCTAGTCATATTTAAAGATTGATCATGTGACTTTTACGCACATCAGGTGACCCGTTAATGTGAAAAACATTATTTTTTCGAATTACCTTAAAAACCACCTTATGCAAGTGTAAAAAACCTTTTGTAAAATATGGGAGTTTATGCGATAATGGCGTATTTCCATTTCAGTGAATTTATAATTCGCTTTTTCAATTTGCACAATTTGAAGGGTAATGAAAACACAGCTAATGTCTATCTCTCATTCTTCATTGTTTAAACTCTTGTGTGTTTTTCAGGAGATGGTGGTCAGGGAACCAAAGCCTCTGTGTAGCTGAATTCAAACTGATTCACTTCACCTCCACACGGATGGGTGAGGGAATGATGATAACGCCATGCTAATTCTCTCTCGCCTTATCTCATATGAACCCTGTGGTGGATTTGCTTCATTGCTCTACAAGATATCAAGCAACAGGTGTACACATCGGACCCCTTTATAGATAGGTGCGCGTGAACTGGATGGCGTGCAATCCGAAGCCTCTTCTGAATTCTGTATTCTGAGTCTTATCTGTTTTCAGCGCTGATAGAGTCGTAGTTTGATGCTTAATTAACTTCTTGATGTTTTATTTGAAGCGCCTCTATTATGCTGTTTAGTGCCTCTGTAAAGAAGAAAATCCACAGTAATTCTGAAACACTATTGAGGGCCATTTATCTGTTTTATTTTTTTTCATGACACGAGATATGAATTGATGTAGTGTAGGATGAACAGCATTGGTAAATGATGCGCCAACCTCCGCACAATTGCTCCAACAAAGTTTCATAAACTTTAACATTAAAAAACAAATGTTTGGATGTATTAATCAAATCATGGATGGTTATCAATATTGAAATGAAGGTTTCGGTCCAGCGGTGTGTACGCAGCTATAGGTGGTCCCGTGTGGAAACAGCTTGTGTAGGCTCACGCAGCTGAATATTCCTCTGTGATTAATTATGTGTTTTCGGAGAGCGGGAATATCTGCCTCATAATTCCTCAGCCTGTGTCAGTACTGATGGCACCTGTCAGGGATTTCTGCTGAGGTTGCTTTTCTCGGGCGCGAGCAGTTAAAGTCTAATGGCCGATCCGTCCTCGAACCCCCCGTCTGTCTGTGCGCGTGCACAGCTGTGATTGACAGGAAGACAGCGCTCATTTGCAAACCCAAAGATGGACTGAGACTCTGTTTAACACAGTGTGCAGATCACACAAGCTTGTTTTCATTTTTCATTACGGTGAGGTGATTTTTAAAGTACACTTTAAAGAAATGCCATCCCGAGCTAAATGAATAAAAAATGAATGTTGGAATATTTAACAGTGTGGAAATGGACAAAATGGTTTCTGCTTCTGCAAACAAAGTTGTGCTTAATGGACTGTGTATAGACACTTTATAATTGATCATTTTGGTGCTAATGTATATTTTACATTAAATAGAAATGTTTAAGATTTAAATATCCAGTAATGATGAGTCAGAGTTATATAATCCTGAATTAATCTGTTATATCTGTATAGGGTATCAAATCTCAACTGAACCCAATGTTCTGGTAAGAATATTGAACATGCCATACTCAGGTTTCATGATGGACCAAACTGGTGACATCACCATTCAGGAAATGCTTCTCAACATTGAAACAACATTCTTATCAACCAATCAGATTTTAAGAACAGGGTTATGGCACCCTTGGGGAATTTTTCTTAACCATGCAATTGTTGGTCATTGGTTATTTACACTCGCTCCATACTAAATGTAATATTGAGCAACACTGCAACTTGCCCTCATATTTAACCTGGAAATATCCCGGGATCCTGTTACATTAAGCATTGTTTGCACTTCAGCTGTGCTGTGTTTTACAGTGTGTGTATATAAGATGACAGGTCTAGTGTTGATGTGACCTTAGTAGACCTTGCTGTAGGCACGTGTGGTCCATTCATTGCAAAAGCCCCTGTGATTTGTGTGGTGTTTGTGTGGTAAATGTCTGTCCGTGACACTAATGCAGTTGTTGAGAATCTTGTAGGTTGTGTAGTGAAGCCTGCAGGTATGAGCATGCGTGCGTTAACCCGAGACGGGTTTGTAATTACCTGGCTTACTGGTGATGTGTAAAAGTAAAACGGCTCAATGAGAGAGAGAGAGAGAGAGAGAGAGAGGGGGGGGGGGGGGGGGGTCAGTCCCTCTGCTCAGTGCTGTTCAGAAGCGCAGTAACGGGCGTCCCGTTGTCGAGCGCACTGTGATCTTCATTTCTGCATAGTTAACTCCACTTTTTGACTTCTGTGTGGATGGATGTGCAATTTGAGAGGTAACATTACGAGATTAACATTTTAGTTCATGTGTGACGATGCTATGTGGACGATTTACTACGATTTACGATGTGTATAAAAGGTAAAATTCACATGTTTTTAGACATCCAATGAATTACGCAGTAAGTAGCTTATTCGATGTCAGAGTTGTGTGTATAGTTAACAGATAATACAGACGGACAGAACTTTTTATATAGTAACATTTCAGGCTAAAACGATGTAAGTGTTCAGGTTCGTGCGTATTTGTGCGTTCTTCATTTAAGTGTGTTTTACCATTGCCATCGACTTTTTGCTTGTTTGCGGCGTGTTTTCTCAGTAGACCCGCAGACAAACAAATGTTTTTATTTTATTTTGTATCATTAATTTTAAATGTGTTTTTTGAATGTATGCTAATCCACCAGGACGCGCGTTTGATACTGATTGGAAGCGGCCGCGCGCTGTCCGTGGTGCTGAAATGTGGGCGCTGTTTCTCTCTGTACAGTTTTTGATAATTTTACTGACTTTCCTCTTTCAGACTTCACACATCTGTGAGTGAGAAGTGTTAGCTCATACACCTTATGAACCTAATCAACTGAATTCACTTCATCCACTCGTGAAAACGCGACGCGTAAAATGGGTATCGCGCGGAATGAATAAGAGCGTAAGAGATGAGGACTGTGGAAATGATGCCCCGTGGACGTGGACGCTCAGCGATCGGCTCGGTGTCGGTCTGAAGACATCACAAAAGCAGAAGAGAAACACTTAGCTGAAGTCATGGAGATCCGACATCTGCTGCTTCTGTTGGTCTATCTGGACCCCTTGTGCGTCCTGAGCGCATCCACGGCAAAGAGAAGCAAACCCGCTCCAAAGAGACCCCCGAAAGTGAAGGAGGTCAACAGCACCGCGGCACCGACGGCTCCACCGCGACGGGTCACGCAAGTCCTCGCGCCCATAGCCGGCGATCACGACATGTGTCTCGGCTACTACGACGTGAGCGGTCAGTACGATAAAGAGTTCGCCTGCAACAACACGGACCACCGGTACTGCTGCGGGAGTTGCTTTCTGCGCTTCTGTTGTCCCGTCAAAGCCAAGCGACTGGATCAGAGAGTCTGCACCAACTACAACACGCCCGACTGGATCAAGACGCAGCCGCCGTCGCCTGCGCCCACCGGGGACACGTACGACCCCGCGCTGGACCAGACCAACACCACCGTCTACATCACCTGCGGGGTCATCACTCTCATCATCATACTGGGAATTTCTGCCAAAGTGGCTTATGATAAAGCCATCCGACCGCCTCAAGAGATGAATGTCCATAGGTAAGCCAAACAGGATCTTTGGAAAAACACTTTTTGGGAAGCTAATGTATCAGTAGAGGGAGCACAATCGATATTTGCTGGTGCGTAAAGGTGGTGACAAATGAAGGGCTATACACTGTAATAAATCATATGCAGTTTATAACTTAAACTTTTAAAAGTGTAAAACAGTTGTCACTGGGATGGTAAAATTTTTAAAAGTACACATAGTACCTCAAATATGCATATTGTTACCAAGAAACCTCTGTGGTACATGTTGGCCCCAAATGTATACATATTTCTACCTAAATAGGACTTTTTAACATACCGTACCATAACTTTTGTGGCCACATTGATTCAGTCATAATAACCATGAGCACATCTGAGGAGATTGTATGTGCTCCTCATAACCAATCTGCTATGCATTGGTGAGCCAGAATTGCAGAGCTAAAGTTGCAAAAGTTAATGTTTCTGAGGTTGAAATCCACAAGATTTATTTTGTAAGATATTACCATTGTATCCTTCAATACGACACTTACTGTACATTAGGGAGTACAGTTTAGTTTTACCCAAATTCTAAAGAAGAAAATGTGATATAATATTTTCCATAAATGAAATGAACACTGTCTTAGTGTGAACTATTATTATTATCCTCCGTTTTGTGAGATTCAGCTATTTTACATATAATACACAAACATATAGTGCATACATTATACTGTAAATCAAAGCTTGAATCTAGGATCTTGATCAGAAATGAAACGCTGGCTTCTGGGCTGACATGGATTATTAATAGTAAATTGCGTACTGTATTAAATCTAGGACTCATCTGCGTCTAGGCGGGATTGATTCTGGATTTCATTAGTGTGATGTTGAGATAGAGGTCAGCTGAAATCTGTCACAGCGGAGCCGATCTGGGTCTTCAAGCTGCTGTTTGTCAATAAGTCACAAATTTGTAGCGCATCGGTTTGTCAATGTCAAAGAAAGGAGAAATTTTAGAGAGTGGTCTTGGTGGAAATGTGACAGCCAAGTTGATTCTGTGTTCTTAATTGACTCGATTTGTGTCCCATGGATTCTTCTCATGTTAACAGTGATGTCATTCTGACATCACAGCTCCTTCAGCCAGTAAGTGGAGGCTGCTCCTATATGCAGCTGCACAAGTGTTAAAAGTGTTGCTCTTTCAGATGAGTCAAACTCAGACAGTCCATTAAAGCATTTGATCGGAGCTTACAATAAAGCTCATTGGATTTTTGTGATGACCAATCGATGTTTCCGTTTCTAAAGGTCAATGTGCAAATGATATCTCATGATTATAGCAGAAAGGATGAAGACATTTCTGTATAGCTTTACAACATGTTCACAATTTACATTTGGACATCCTAAAAATGTGATTTGCATGTTCAAATCACCTTCAGTGTCAGGAGCAAACACAGCGTAAAGTTTAATATTTATTAAAGATCAATGCAGCGCATTTCTCAGAAGGTTTTGCGTTATCTCCGTCATATCTCATCCTGCTGTTCATGAGCTGTCCTGCAATTCAGAGACGCCGCCTGAGTCTATGAATGTACAGAATGTTCCTGAGCATTTATTTTAACATTTTAAAATATCATAAAAAATGTGTGTACAGGGTTGTAATTTGCACCAAAATACAGTTAAATAGGCTATATTTTGTCTTTACCCACAATGTGTATTGCTGGATGGATGTGTGTTTAAAGAGGATAGACATGAAATGTGTATTAGGTTTCTGCATATTTTACTACTGGTTTGGGAAAAGATGAATGAAAGATGCAACGTCAGCCAATGAGAGATGAGATATGACTCTGTGTGCTCCTCTTAATCTGATTTATTATAAATCGATTACAGAGACTACAGAGCATTTTTTGTCAGACGTAGCTTGTGGTTTGACTTCATATTAGCATTATTTGAGGTCTAAGCAAACACTAATGATAAAAAACAACTAAAGTGTTGGGTGAAAAATTATTCAATTGTGATTTACAGTATTATGAGATGCGGTCACTGTTTTAAAGTCTTAGACACATTTGTTTCGTATAGCTTTTGGCACTTTTCAGGTGAATCTTTTGTTGCACCCTAACATCAAATGATAAAAAATTATTTGGCAAACAGAAATTAAAGTCTGTGCCAGTAACACTTTTTTGCATTATTCTAATGACAATTACAAAAATTTCTAATGTAAAAAAATTAATTGAATAAAAAATTCAGTCTTTATTTTATTTATGCAAAAGATCATTTATTTTAATTTAACCATGCACATAAATACTTTAAGCATTTTGACTTTTTGGACAAATTTTCTGTTTGTCCCATGCTCTCAAAACTATTGACTGAATTGGGTCATAAAGCTTAAACAAAGTAAGCGTTCCCTCTCCATTACAGTGAAGCGTCTTTGATTTTTAATACAGACTAAACGTCCCACACTAATGACATGATCGGGATCGTGTGTTGACAAGCATCAGTGATGTTGTCTGATCAGATCGCCCCGTGTGATGACTCGCCATCTCTCAGCTACCCAGAATCCCCTGCTGCTTCTCAGTGTGCTGTCTGTCATTGTTGAAATATTGATGGTGCTCAGACACCTGCCGAAATAGCTGGGGAATCATCTGCCTGTTTGAGAGGACATCAACTTAAAGTCCTAAACCGATCAGTCCGGAAATATGAGAGAAAGAAAGTGATCTGACCAAAACTGTGATGGTACACTTTAAAAACCATTTAGATATGTATCTTTGAGGTACTGATATGTATCTTGGATACACAGTGACAGCTTCTGTGCCTTTCTTTCTGACAGTAAAAATATAATGACAGTAAAGGGTAATGGTGGTATTTTGTAAGCAATGTGTATTCAAAAGTGCTATATAGCAGGGTTATGTTATCCTTTACTAAAACTAAAACGATTAAAACATTTATTTTAATTGGAATCAAATAAAATATAGAGTCTAAAAAAAATTTTGCTGGGTTATTTTCAACCCAGTGTTGGGTCTAAAGGGACGACCCTAGCTCCTTGTGTTGTTTTAACCCATTGTTGGATCAAATATAAAAAATCTGGGTTAATTTAACCCAATGGCTGTGCTTGCAGTGTCTGTCATTCACATCTTTGTGAATATCAAGTAAATTTTTTGTGATGTGCAACAGATGCTCTGTTGCTTATCATTCACTATTATGAAATTGTATGACATACAGTACAGTATTTACAGTATCAGACACATTGCTCTTTAGATAACTTTATTAGCCATTTAACATCAAACACACAAGCCCTAAGAGATAAGTAAATGACTTTTATTTTTTGTTTGAACTGAAATAAAACTGTTAAAACCCCACGGCCGCGATGGCAAATGCAACAGTGCTGGAAGGCTAAGCTGACTCCTCTTTATCTTCCTTAGCAGTTGTTATTTTAGTTGGTGTCTCTTACCATGCACTCAGCATAAACTTCTTCAGCTTGAAGTAAGAAATAATTTGAATTATTCGGAAAAAATGCACATCCAGGGTGGTAATGCGGCACGACGCGAAGCTGTTACACTGTGGGTGTGCATTATTTATAAATAATTCAAAAGACCGGAGTCAATTATTCCTCCTATACCACGGTTTCCACAGACATTGCTCTGGTGTTTATTTTAAGCCATTTGACAGGTCAGGTGTGCGTTTATCGAAAAATAATGCATAACCACTCAACATTTCTCGCTGTATAAAATCATAAAATGATTCAATTCTGATCCTGGAGCACAGTCACAGCTCCTGCAAGAGCCACAGGGGAAACTTAAACACAAATGCCTTTTGTGTCCGGTCAAAATAATTTTTCCTCTGGCCAATCGGATGGCCTGGAGCTGCTGTGCCAGTGATGCAGACAATTGACAGCTTATAATTTGAATCTGACAGGCGTGCATGGGCGCTTTGAGAGGAACATCAGATTAATGACTAAACTTGCATTATAAAGTATTTGAAAGCCATTTTATGAATAACACTGCGCTTCTTTCGGGATCATCTGAGGTCTCCTGGAGCTGAGAGGTGAAAGAGAGGTTTAATGCAGATTCACTGGTGACCTTCTGTGAGAGAGAAAGAGAGAGAGATCTGTAAGCCTCCGCGGGTGTTCTGAGCAGTGCATATTGATCCGACTCTTCAGGTACACGGTCCGATGCAATCTGAACACTCGCTGACGTAAGAGATGAGCCAGACTGATCACTCTGTCAGATTTCAGTGCACAAACACTGTGTAAATAAATGATTAAACAATCTTATAACTCTACAGCTCAATATTTTTCATATACTTTTGCCGCTATTCATCTCAGTAGGTTGCATTAACATTTACGCATTTGGCAGATGCTTTTATACTTAAAGTGCATCACAAAGTATGCATTTTATATCAGTATGATTCACTGGGTTTAAACCATGATGTTTTGCGCTGCTAACGCAGTGCTCTACCCCTAAGCTATACAGGAGCACAGTATTGTGCTCAGTATTACTGTGCATTCATACAGCCACCAGCAAGAGCGTAAAAAAACGCTCTGGCTGCCCTGCCAACAACGCTAAAGAAAAAGTGTAGTGGACGCTCTGATGCTTGAATGCATTCTCTGGAATCCTCTCAAGCGGAGGTTTCCGCCTTCCGATTGGTTGCCGCCAAACATTTCCGCCTTTCGATTGGTTGCTGCCTAACTGCATCATAGCTCATTACCATAAAGTTGAACTGATTTCAACACCGTTCATGTTGCCGCTTGCCAGAGCTTGCTGCTCGCCAGAGCTTGCCGCTCTCCAGAGCTTGCCGCTCGCCAGTGCTTGCCGCTCGCCAGTGCTTGCCGCTCGCCAGAGCTTGCCGCTGGCTCTCTTTGAAATTGAATGACTTCCGGCCACTTTGACGCTCTCGCGGGTGGCAATGTGAACACACATTAGCGCTACGTTTACACGAGGCATAAGCGTTAACACTTCCCATTCACTTTTAATGGGTGACGTCAAGCTTGCCGAACTGAATTGTGGATCCATCTGCGCCACGTCACTGCTGTTGCTCGCGGCAGAAGTTAACATTTCTCAACTTTTTAAGCGGCAACGCGTGCGTCAAACAGATCACCTTATGCAAATAACCTAGGCAAAGCCAGCCAATTACGTATTTTGAATACCGGAGCATGTGTAGCGGCCACTGTGATTGGCTTTTTGGCCACGCTTCAGACAAGCCTTCTGTCAAGCATTAATGCTTCTGTCCCATGTGAATGTACCGTTAGTGTTCTTGTGTATATCAGTATTTAACTCATTCCCCTCCAGCTTTTTTTTAAGTTGCCCAGAAGCATTTTTTTGGATTTTCACAACATTTCACAAAATGCCTTCGAGGAAAAGTTTCTTCTATAAATATATAAACATACAAATATATCAAATCAAAGAACAGACCCTCTGCTTTCAAACAAACAAAAAAACATTTAATCCTATCATTTGTTCTATTTTTATAACATCTTAAATATGCTTAGGTTTCTTCAAAAAATACAAAATATTGAGCGAAAAGCTGAAATAATTGCATTATTGTAAATTAATTTTGTTAGAGATTACATTCAGAACAATCATCAAAACATACACGTAGTTAAAACTTATTCGTTTTGCTGCAGTTTTTTTATAAATTGGGTAAGAGCGCCATCTAGAAGATAATAGCAGAATTACAGATTACCATAAAAACTCCTCATTGGCAGGGAAATGTTTTTTCTTAATTGATGAGATAACTTGTCAGTAGTAGGGATGTAACGATTAAATCGCGTGTCCCATTAAAAATGCCTGTCTGAAATCGATTCTGAATCACAAGGCTGCGATTCTTTGTTTCATGCACAGCTTGTGCGTGTACTATGGCATTTGGTCAGTAGGAAGTCCTTATCAATCTAAAATCATTATGAGTCGGAGTCGTTTATAACATGCATTTAAAACAGCAACACTCGTTAAACAAAATCATTCAAAATATTCTTTATTATCATGAAAATACCTGAAACAACTTGAAGAACAGCGATATTAATATTGTAATGCTACTTCTTCTGTGGCACAAAGGGAGTTTCTGCATGAGAGCGCCCCCTGGCGTTCGGATGTGCCGGGATTTCACCTAATTCATTAAAATTCATTAATTGAGAAAACGCACATTTGCACGATTAATCATTACAGTCCTAGTCAATAGCAGGGGGAAAAATCGTAAGCGCAGCAAAAACTTTGAAGACGTGTAAGTCACCATGGGTTAAAGCGCCTGCCAAAATAGATTTTCTATTTTCTATTTACAGATACACCAAAAAGTGAATTTGTTGCACTGAATGAAGGTTAAATCTGGGTTCATTTAAACTCTATATTGAAGTGAGTTAAGTACTTCACTGATGATGGGTTACTAAAGCAGCCATATGTTTTAAAACCCATTTTAGGTGATATTTAACAAAGTTAATCGTCTCTCATTTGTTTGGAAACTGTGTTTATGTGTCGCTGGAGGCTTTAGGGTGTTTGGTGAGGATGTATTTATATCACAATGATGTTTTGATGTGTATGTATTTGCAAACAGACAAACACTTAGACCTTAATTAGGATTTGCATAATCTTGAATATATTAACACCAGACCATTGAATTCCCTTTGTTACTTATCTTTTAATATTGAACGTGTCACAAACATTTATGAAAGATTCCTTGTATGTATTGCAGTGATGAATTGCATTGTGTTATGTAGTAATATGACCACATATCCATCAACACTACATATTGTACATGATGGTGAAACCCATACAGCAGCCTACTCCGGGCCGGATCTGCACCAGAGCTGCTGACTTCGGCACAGATCCGGTGCGGTTCCGGTCTGGATTTGTTTTGGAACTGTTTCAATTTGTCGTCCATATCTCTAAACAGATTGCTTCATGTGATAGAAGGATGAGCACCGAATACCCCGATACTGTGTATGCCCAAATCATCTTGAGTGCAGCGGTTTCTAAAAGTGACATATTTGAATAAATATACATTTTATTTGCATAAATATGCATAAAAATGCACTTTACTTGATTATGAAGTTTAAGTAAAAAAAATTATACATATATAATTAAGTAAGAGATTCACATGAGATAGAAATGCTAGACAGTTTGTATTTTAAGTGTTTTGCTTTACTTCCATTGTGAGTGTCCAACCTGATTCATGCGTATTTTACTAGTTGGTGTATTCGTATGAGTTTGAGTTGGCTGTACAAAGTTGCATAGGAATTAGCCACCTTGTTAAATCCATAGGAATTGCCATGAAATTGTATTGGAGTGCCTTAATCAATCGTGCTTTTGCATTTCTCTGTCGCTTAATGGCTATTGACAAAGTTAACTTAAACCAGAAACAAACTTTTGCAGTACATGCACAGAAAAAAACAACAAATGAGATAAATATGAGGTGTGAAAACTCCAAGAGTCCAGTCAAGTAGTTTAATGTGTCCGGGCTTTAAGGGCCCGAAGGTGTCCCAGTCCTGTGGTGTGACAGAAGAAAGCGCAGAGAACCTCACAGGCAACTGGAGCACTGAAACCAGGTCGCCCCCACGTGAGGAGAACTTCTGTTATAAAAGGCCTCTTCTCCTGGAAGGGAAGACTAATTATACATCCTACCAAAGTCACTTTATCTTTCTCTCTCTCTCTCCACCTCTTTCTTTCTTTTCTGTCTCTCTCATGCATAGCAAGATGTAGACCGCGAGGCCGAGCGAATGTGCTGACATTGACACAGTTAAGACGCCATTTCAGGCTCCTCCTGTGAGGAGAGATGGCCTCAGGCTGAGGTGGAACCAGACGCAATGTCACACGCTGGTTTCAGATAGTGGGCCGTAAAAAATGAATGCTGACCGCTTTGGTCTTCATGTGGTCATAATGGGCATTTAGATTAGAATACACTACAAACAATGATTTTTATTTGGCTTGTTTTTAGTGCAAACATCTACAAAATCTTGAAATCAAGAAACATTTGCTTGAGAAGCTAAATGACATAAAGGGCCAGATTTACAGCTTGCGTCAGTGCAAATGCCCTTTTGATGTTAAAAAACTACCGTAGTGATTTATGAGATACGCACAAATTAGCATAAACTTTCAATAAACTTAAAATGTTGCTTTTTGATATTCCAACAAGTAAGTCAACAGAGATTACTGGTTTATTTTTGAGCTACAATTAGATGTCTATTAAAATTTCTCTGACAACCCAAATTTTGCCTAGACAACTGTGCTGTGTTTGGACACCTAATAGATGTCTTTTGAAAAAAATATGTAATGGTCAAAATAAAATCTGTCTGAAGTTGCACTGGTTATTGTGGAAATGAGATGTTGCATCTGTGTTCTGTAACCTGCACCTTGTCAGTACATTACCGCAGAAATTTCCACCCCCATCGGCGCTCTGAAAATGCATTTCTTATGTGGCATTCACCCAAGACGCCGAAGAGATGGCAAGTGTGAGTGATTTACATGTTTAGTCAATGCAAAAACGCGAATAGGCATCCTGCGAGGAACACATGGATGGCGCTGTGCGAATGGCGCAGAATGCGTGTATGGCGCATTTTGCTTGAATTGAGCATTGCCGCGAGAAACGCACAAGTTTTTGTTGGATATTCACGCCCCATTAACCAATCAGGAGCTTGCTTTAATAGTGACATGATTACAGGGAGCGAGCAGAGTCGCAGAAGTCCCTCCCATGACATGAAATTCTGCGTGAATGTCTCGAATGACTAGAATTTTATGCGCAGCTTTCATGCGCGAATGAAGCAAGTACACTCAAAATGCTAAAGTGTCTAACTACCCGCGAATAGCGCGTTTTGCCGCCTCAACCGCGGCTGGTGTGAACGCACAGTTACACTCATTTGCCCTGTTTAGTAAATCTGGTCATTTTACTTCTTAAGTTTAAGCTCACACAACACACACTGTTTTTTGCTCATCTCATGTTAATTTTAAGTACTTATAGAGTAGTATTACATTCTCAATATCTCCAAAGAGTCATTAGTTTGATCAGATTTATAAAAGACAGATCAGCTCTAGCGATTGTTTCTGGAAAAATCCCAGAGGTGTCCAGCACTAGGAGCAATTCACAGCAGGCAACACACACACAAAACATTATCCCACTATCTCTGGATAACTTACAGTATGATGCTTGTGTCATTTACATGATATGCACTTATGCATCGATTGCGAACAAAACAGATATTTAATGCAGTTTTACTTACCGCCTCCGTTGGGTCTTCCCTATTTCAATGAAATCCAGAGTTAAACAAACACACATTGTTGAGGCTTGATATAAAACAAAGCTGTTGCGTGAAGTGATGCCTGTGACTTCTACTTGCTAATGCTAATGAGAGTCCTCGTTGTTCTCGCTCTCACTCTGATTGACGCATGGGTGTGCTTTTCCAGGGGAAGTGCCCATAAAAGGAATATGGGGTCACTGATACGTAACGGGTACCCAAGTTCGAAAAAAACTTTCCAACACTTCTAAGAAAGAGGAGAAGTGAGTTTGGCCCAGAAATACTGCGTCACACGCTCAACTGCTTTTTTGACACTTTCCATTTGTTTAGCATGAGGATTACAGCTCTGAAACTGTGTTAAAAAGTCAGGATGCATGAAATAGCATTAACCCCCCCAATTTAATTATTAGGTGTTTGTACTGGAAAACAAGAAAAATTAAGTAAGCTAAGCAGTGGCGGCCGGTGACTTCTTTTTTCGAAGGCGCGCAATGCGAGGTTTGTCACACAACATGTATGTAGCCCGCCATGTTTGTGTAATCGTAATTTCAAAATATTTTCGGCGTGTTGAGAGATCCTATGTGCATCATGTGTCGGGTTCGGGTAGGGCTTGAACACTACGGGCCAGGGCCAGGTTAGGGCTGGAGTTTTTGGCCCGTGCAGGGTTCTACTCTGAACACATATTTTGAATTTGCGCCCCCGGAAGAGCAGTATGAAAACCATTTTTTGCATTAATTAATTACAAATTACGCTTATACTCATTTCCCCTAAGAAAGGTAGGGTGAATTCAGGTAAACTGGGTTATGACATTGAGATGACTGTAAAAGTATCCCGGTTTACCTGAATTCAATTTACCATGTTAATCCATGTTTCTTCTGCAGTAAAATCTGACTGATGAAGTCCTGTATAACCCCCCACACGCTCCCCATTACAGAAAGCAGCATTACTGTGGAAGATTCATAATTTTAATGGCCATGCAATCTCTCCAGAATCTCATATTGCCACTATGAAAATTCCATGAAGCGGTTGGGTCTTAATTCTGAGATCGTGTCCTCGGGGCCAAAGAGCAGAAACATTAATAGAATTTGAATCCCATTAGGCTTGTATGGGTGGATGTGTTTCTACACCACCATACTGCAGACGACACATTGATTAATGGCTTTTGTTTGTTGCTGTAGCCAAAGGCCTGAGCTTCGAAAACCTGAGAGGCCAAACTTCGACTGATCATTATAACACAAAGCGCAATTAAACTCGTGTGTGTGTGCGTTAGAGATTGTACCAGAGCCAAGCACCTCCACACATAGGAAAACAAAAGATACAACATTCTGGCCCTTAAACGGGCCCTTATTGGAAATTGTCTAAACCTCTTGGGGTGCAATATGTTTGTATCTGTAAACTGGATGAAACGTTTATTCCAGTGCTGAACAACAGGACACTGTTGTTTTTAGGATAATGATATAATGAACATTAAAATGATCTTCCCTGTGTTTTTCAGAGCGTTGGCAGACATTTTGAGGCAGCAGGGGCCCATTCCCATATCTCAGTACGAGCATGAAAACATTGCCGCCATAGAAACCTCACCCAAAGAGGAGACACCTGTACGAACATCCAAGAACCACTACACACCTGTTCACAACAAAAACAATCACGGTAAGTTATCTCATGTGTTGGTGTGTTATTTTAATGTATGGCTATATGACGAAACCTTTTATGATTATGTTTTAGACTTGTATGGTAATGGTAACCCTATGGTAATCTTTGAAGACCGTTGCAGATTTTTAAATTAAAATGAGTCTCTATGTACAAATGTGTGGGTTTGTGGATATATGAAGCATGCTTCATCATGTGTAAAGGTTCAGCACATGCTGTTCAACTCATAGTCATATCTGAAATCACATCTGAATGAATTTTTCATTCGAACAGAGAGCAGCAGTCAAACAGACTTTAAAACGTGTTATTGTCCACTTTTTACCACCTCTTCAAACATTCACATCTTGCAAGCAATTCCATGTTCTTTCTCTTTTGGGTTTGGGCTCACATGCCATCAATATTCAGACGGCTGAATAAACTTACTTTTGCTGTACTACAGAATGATCGCTGGTGCTTAAAGTTTACACATGACGCTAGACTGTTAACTCATTAAGGGCGATTTATAGTCGTGCGTAGGTCCTACGCCGTAGCTAAGTGCGTAGGACCTACGCACGACTATAAATCGTGCGTAGCTCTGCGTAGCCTGACGCGCACCTCACAAAATTTCTAACAGCGCGTCGGCTCTACGCGGACCGCAAGCGCTGTGATTGGTCCACCAGAACCCCTCCCGTCAGGTAAAAAAACTGCGTCATAGGTATTTCCGTTTGTGACGGTGAAAACAAAGATGAGCCAAGTTGAGGAGTGATTTAACTCAAACTGCAACATAAGTCGCTGTTTATTTACTTCCATCATTGCTGGTCTTCTCAAATTATACACAACAAGTTGCTGTTTCTTCTTCGTTTGTGGGTTAACTTGCTTAGCTTCTTCTTCTGTGACGACTTCTGCTGCTACTGTGGTTACACGGGTGATTACTGCCAACCAGCGGTTTCGTGTGTGTTTGCACGTCGACGCGGACGGCGACGCAAAAGTATAAATGAAAACCGACGCGGAACCTACGCCGTCGCGGCTACGCCGTAGGACCTACGCACGACTATAAATCGCCCTTTACCCGCCAGCCGTTTTTTTTTGAAAAGTTGCCCGCCAGCATATATATATATATATATATGTATATATATATATATATATATATGTATATATATATATATATATATATATATATATATATATATATATATATATATATATATATATATATATATATATGTATATATGTATATATATATATGTATATATGTATATATATATATATATATATATGTATATATGTATATATATATATATATATATATGTATATATGTATATATATATATATATATATATATATATATATATATATATATGTATATATGTATATATATATATATATATATATAATTTTTTTTTTCATAAAAGTTTTACAATTCTAAAAATATATTAATATTAAAACAAACAAACAAACAAACAAACCAACAAACAAACAAAACTGGAAAAAAACTCTTTCATCCTATCTATATTTTTTCTCTGTTTATAATCTCTTGTATATGGGCATTTTTCTTTAAAAATACTTTTTTTAGCAAAAAGCTGAAATAATTGCATTCTTGTGAAGGAATTTTGTTAGGGATCAGATTCAGAACGATTATCAAAACATACACAAAGTTTAAATAACATTTTGGTTTCAGTTTTTTCATAAATTAAATAACAAATCTAGTGGATAATTGCGGTATTGCAGATTAACATACAAATTCTTCAGAAACACATTTTTTATGCAACTGTTTTCTTTTAATTGACAAGATAACTCATCAATGGTGGGGAAAGAGTTAAGGTGTTGCTACTGTAGGTGGTTGTTATCGTGTTCTGGTTGGTTGCTTTCATTAACCAAGTCCAAAATAGTTCTTGTTTCTGCACTGGCTTCAACAATAATAATGAATTCTGTGACTTTCCCAGACAGCAGATGACACCGCGCCGGTTCCGTGTCAGAAGTCTGCAGCTCCGATGCGAATTCGGCCCGGAGTCGTCTGCTGTCTGGGTTTCACATATAACATTTCATCATTTTGAAACAGTATTGCATTTCCTTTTACTAATTAACCAAATGAACATTCACATCTTCCGTTTGAAACTCTTTGTTGAATTTAAAGGCATTTCTTTAATTTTTTTTTAAAAACTGTTTACGTGTAGAAGAATTTGTACAGTATGTACATACAAATGATAATTCACATCCCTGCAAGGACATACAGGATATACAAATATGGATATACAGTGTTTGTTGGATCAGGATCATGTGACCCCACTTAACCCAAACCATAAGGATACATTTTGAAAATGAATCTTCCAGAACTCAAATGTGTGTGTGTGTGTGTGTGTGTGTGTGTGTGTGTGTGTGTGTGTGTGTGTGTGTGTGTGTGTGTGTGTGTATGTGTGTGTGTGTGTGTGTGTGTGTTGGTTTTTGTGATTTACGAGGACATTTCATATGAATACACGCCACACTATGAGGACATTTTGTATTATGAGGACAGGGTCGGTGTCCTCATAATACGGGCAATGTAGAAGTGCTTCTAGGGGTAGGAGGAGCTTAAATTCTCATTTTCTCCGAAAGTCTCCATAAGTCACAATGACCAGACTTTGTGTATGACGTGTGTATCGAGACTGCGCCCCTGTAGGCCGGTCTGGTGTACTGCACCTCCTAATTAATATTCATGTGTGTGTATGAAATCGCCGCTTCCGATTGGCTGACAGCCAGATGTCCTCATAATTTCGGGATTTGTCAAAGGATTGTGTTATGTACATCAAGGACGAAAACGATAAAAATATAGTTCTAAAATCGTTTTTAATATAAAATGATCGCAGTGTTCATACCACAACTATATCAATAACAGCACAGAGGAACAATATGATTGGAAACACTTTCAGATCGATTGAACTGATGCATGGATTAGTAAAATCTGCTGAGAAGACCACATGTGAGGATAAATCATCGATTAAATCATCAAATAAATCATCAAAGTAACAAGACTCCAGGTAAGATTTATATAATGTTAAGCAAACAGCTGTTATTAAAGTTTTAAAACTGTTTTTACCACGTTAGCATTAGCAACCTTATGAAAATTAACCTTGGTTTTACTATAGTAAAAGTGTAACTTAGTAACCATGTCTTTTTTGGCAGATTATCATTTGTGAAACCACAGTTTTACATAGCATGGTTAAATTATGGTTACACTAGCAAAACTATGGTTAATTTGTGGTTACATGGTAAAAACTGTAACTGTAACTACGTTATTTGTAATATTTATTTGTCATTCCCTGAGGAAAATAAACCATGGTTTTATAGTAACAGAAGACCATGGTAAATCTGGGGTTTCTATAGTTTTACTTTTATTTAAAAAAATAGGCTAACTACTTAAACTATGGTTCATTTCATAAGGTTTGATTTTCTCATCATATAGTTGTATTAAGTAATTAAACCCTCTTATAAATGTACTGATTTTATTCCCATCAAGATTTTTAGAATAGATCGATAGTGATAACATGTTTTCTTTACATTTGCTCACATACAGTTGTGGTCATAAGTTTACAATACATCTATATTTGGTAATTTGATAAAAATAAGAGGAATGATGAAAATTGAAGTTTGTTTTTCATTTAATGCTAACTTGAACAAGTTATTTTAGATGACAGTGGTTTACATATAGTCCCCAACACAATAATAACTGAATTTACAAAAATATTCCAGTTTAAGTTTTTACATGAAGCTTCTTCTTAATACTGCTTGATGTTACCTGAATGATAAAAGCCTGTTTTCATGTTTTGTGATAGTTGTTCATAGTTGTCTCTTCCTTACGGTCTCTTGATATTGCGTCAGAAGCTATGGGAGCTTCTTCCACTTGCCTTTTCTCTGAAGCTTTATTGAACAATGCCAGTGTACTGACCAATGCCGACCATAACGCTGTGTAGAAGTGCCTTCCAACACTATATAGCCTGTCTACGTGGTAAATTCATAGATTATTTATCTCCACATCGTGATGCTGAATCATCACCAGAGAGAATCGCGCGCATTACGGACAGAAAGCCCATGACCCTTGCATGCATGCCGGTAAACATTTACATGGATATAGCTCCTCGCTTCATTCCTTGCCCCCCGTGCAGCGATCCGTCTTAACACAGCACACAGCTCTCAGCCCTGTTCTTGATTGTGACCACAACACACTGCAGAGAGAGCCACGTGTATAAGCCTCCCTTTCCCACCAACTCGCCACAGTGTGCACAATACATAGACAGACCATAGGTTTCATTTTTGTAAGATCACAGCTTGCTTCAGCCGCTCCCCATACATGAAAGACCCTCATTCTGGCATCTGCCTTGTAACATAATTCACTTCGTTCACTGCTCAGACATGAACAGCCCCAGTTTCTTTGGAGCCTGTCATGTTCAGCGCACGCCGCACGGCATCCTCTCGTTCACAGCATACCAACGTCCCCATAAGTTCAGCCAAGTTTAACCTCACAGGCCTGTAAAAAACAGCAGATTCCCCGAAACAAACATATGTACAGTAACTGCCACCCTTTGTGTGCGTAGCGAGCTGTAACAAGTGTTTCAGTGTTAAAAGCAAGGTCTGATTTGATCTAGAATTTTTTTTAGTTATGCTGGTTAAAAGTCTCCTCACATCCTGATAGCAATCACTATGTTAATGTGTTTGAATCTATTTGTATAAATATGTTATCTGTGAAAGGTGTAGGACCAAAACATTCAACAAATCATTGAACTTGGACCAAATACAATAATTGGACGTATGCAATTTTTGCTACTCTTCTGTGAACGTGTTTTGCATGCCACTGCGTTCACGCAGACATCAAACATCATCAGCGCGTTCATGTCTCCTCTGTAAACAGAGTCAAACCATGACAAAAAATGTCTGGATCAGCAAAGAGCAAAAACCCGAATTAACATCGGTTACTTTACTGCAGGGCTATTCAATTAGTTTGTCGTGGGGGCCAGTTCATGAAAAGCATCTCAAATGAGGGTCAGAAGATATAACAGTGATGATGATTAAATTTTCATACATTTAAACATACTAATGTTATATTTTGAAACTGCATAAAAACAAAATCAGTGCATTGTACAATAGGCTTTTTCTACAAACGTGTATTTTGAAACTGCATTCAACAACATTAGTGCATTGCCAGATGTCTAAGTAGGCTTTTTCTACTTCCAGACATGTTCATATGTTGTATTTAAGAAATTGCATAACAACAAGTGCATTGTAAGATGCCCAAGTAAGCTTTATTCTACATTTAAATAGGTAAATAAGATCCATATCACACTCATTGAGAATTTAACTCATTTACTCACTTCGGTGCACATAACAAAAAAGTTTATAATATGGAACATAATTGTTTTATGCTGTTTTTTGTCAAAGCTAATTATTACAGTAGCCCTATTTAAACTAAAACAGCCATCTTAATGGTGCGTTCCAGGCAGGTTTTTAAACCCGTGAGTTACGACTTCAAAACCACGACTCACGACCCTATGCGTTCCAGGCAGCCTGTAACTCGTGTTTTTACAACCTTCTACCGGTGAAAGTGCACTGAAACGGCAGTCAAACCCGTGACTTCCCACCCCTGAACTCGTACTAGATCGATCTACTCCCAGTTCAAAGTCGTGAGTCGTGGTTTTGAAGTCGTGAGTTACGGGTTACAGGTTGCCTGGAACGCAGCATAATAATTGGCAAACATTAGGCTACCTTCTAATAAGACAATATGTTTTTAGATTTCGCAAGAGCAGTAAAATCAGGTGTATGTTTGTCAGCACGATACGCATAAAGTGGTGCAGGTGCTGGGCTGTGAGCGATAGGGTAGTGTTTTTAAGCTGGAAATACTACAAATAAAGTTAAAACCACCATAGAGTCCGGTCTCTTAACTCACCACTGTCAGCTATCGCGTCTTGAGACGCGAGCGGGGGAGGCGATCGCGTTGAATTTGTGGACCAAAGCGCGAATATAAACACGTGACACAGCTGCTCGCACCAGTCACATGACTCGCGCTCTGCAGCTCATGCTGTATGAAACAGACGCACGCGCATCAACTCGTAACTGTAGGGCCCGTTGTCTAACTTTATTCTAGAGATGTCTTTTTAACAGACTACATAAAGGGCCGGATCAAATTACCTTGGGGGCCGGGTTTGGCCCGCGGGCCGCCAATTGAATAGCCCTGCTTTACTGCTTTAACATGAGATAGAAACAGCGCAAAGGGTCTGAATGTTTACGTTTCAAAATTAATAGCAAACTACTACATCTACACAACCGAAAACATGCTGTATCTAATTTTGATTTAAAACAGTTGTTTATGTTCAATATTTTGGTAATGTTTTTCACTACTGCAAACCCCACATGCCTGTCTTTAGCAGGGGGGTTATTCCACAGTGGACAGCATATAATGGGCACCCGCATGCATGTCATAATGGGGGCGCAATGTCTCGATCATTCGGCAGTGTTTACCCCTTTATCTTACCCGGCAGTGTTTACCCCTTTAACTTATGCTGAGTTCAGAGTTCAGACTGCACGATTTTAGCCCTGATTTTGACTCGCCGACAGGTTTTGAGAAATTGCAGCTAAATGCCTGAAATCACAGGCAAATCGATGCTCGTGCACGCGAGTGACAATGACACAGTGTAAATTATCAAAGACGTGATCTGAGCGATTCAAAATCATGCCGTGTGAAATGTGTTTTGACTAAAAAAACATTGCCAATGACCTACAGCCAATGAGAGAGCAAAATACAGGACAGCTGGAAGTTCCCCAGATAGTCATGCTACCCCAGATAGTCGCGCAAAGTGAAAACATCTGTGACTCCACTAGTTTGAAAATCATGCAGTCTGAACTCTGCATTACTGCTTCGGTTATTCTTATATCCTAGTACTCAGAGCGGCCTACTGCTTCTATTCGACGCAGACCACCCCATCTGCCACGGTCCTTTCACATTATCGTTGCAGTGCACAATACTGAGTCAAGACATTGCGACTGTGCAATGAACACATGCCTGATGAGAAAGCACTGTACAGCGCACTTATGCCGGTGCTTTTTGCTGGGATCTATTTAGCCCAGCACACGTTCACAGGTTGCAGCGCTATCCCATCTAAGCCTGTGTGTGGACATAGAAGGACAGTCTGCACGCCAGCTTCAGAGAAAATGGAAGTGGGAGGAGCTCTCATAGCATCAGCTTCTGACACAATAGGGCTTTTCACACTGGAAAAGTTAACCCTGGGTTATTCTAAACCCTGGGTTAACAGAATCCTGGGTTATCTGTTTCACGTTTCACATTGTTCATACTTAACCAGAGGTTAAGAGATAACCCTGGGTATTCATAAGCTGACGTTTCACACTGTCATCCCTAAACCCTGCGTTTTAATTTGTGGTGTGAACCGTCATGACTGGATAAAAGCGATTTCAAACTTGACTGAATTAAAATAACCACTTGTCTCGCACTTTCACATCAGTGATAGAACAGGTAGCAAAGTTAATCTCTCTTGGTTGTTTTAAGTGTCCTGGGATTTCATTTTTACTTCAATTTAAAGAGCAAGAATGTAGCACCATACTTTCAAAGTCAGGTGTATGTGGAATATTGGACAGGGTGAACAGTGTAAAGAGTTATTTTTTTTAGAGTTTTTATTCATTTGGTTGTTTAGTTATAGCTTAGTTGTGGTCTTTAGAAACTGTTTTTTCAGACAACAACAAAAAAAATTGACACCAATAATAATTATCATTTCAACCTTCACCTATGGTTTTGCCTTTTTGATGTGTGTGAGCCTCAGTTTTTAGTATGAAAAGATGATTTTAAACATTTTACTGTCACTGTTGGCAAGAGGTCAAATGTATAGAAGTTGCTGGAAAGGCAAATTCACCATACATCAGTTTAAGAACCACTGATCTAGATAACATCACACAGTACTAAGAATCACGTGTATTTAAATTTTGGTCTTGGACTAAGCCTAAATGTAAACATCTGCTCTGTGAAATAACTTATTGCACAAGTACTATCAATTACACAAGAGCAAAGAATACGTTGTTCATCATTAAAGCTTGATTCACTTTTCACAGGTAACTTCTAAGATGAAAAACAGACAGAAGGTTTGCTCAACTGTCCAGCAGATGATAGAACAAAGAAGGTATTTGCCAGTGAAGTGTTTGTTTGTATCCTGGAAAGATGATGACCAAGGTAAAGGGAACTCTGCTTTTGGAGAACCACTGTCCTGCAGAGTTTAGGTCCTACCCATATAAAAACTGTTGCTACAGTTCGTTTTCAAGAGTTTGGCTATTCATTAGCAATACCACGTAAAACAAAATATCATAAACTGACTAATTTCACTGCACTGTGATTGCCATTAAACTCTGTCACCATACTGATAGTTAAACACTGTCACCGCACTGTGCTGCTACATAAACACTCTCACTGCACTGTCACTACAAGGAAAACACTGTGACTAACTCTGACTTCTAGTAAAACACTGTCACCATACTGTGACTTCTAGTTAAAGACTGTCACTATACGGTGTCTGCTAGGTAAACACTGTCCCGCACAGTGACTACTAGGAAATAGGGGTGGAACGGTACATGTATTCGTTTCGAACCGAATCGGTACGGGGGTCACGGTTCGGTGCATGAATTTAAACGGAGAATGCACGGTATGAAAATAAAAAAACTTACGTGCAAAATAATTAATGTATGTGGAACTACTGTTAGATACGCTGGCTTTTTATGGACAGCTAATCTGTAGCCCCGCTTTAGCTCTGAAGCTCTGATTGGCGCCGATGCAGCCGAGCTCCGCCTATGTATGCGCTTTATCAGAGCCTGTCTACATTCTCTGTCACTCTGCAGTTTTTTTGTCAGGTCGACGCCGGTCCAGTCAGTGAGTGAGCGAGCAGCGACAGCGAGTATGGCAAGTGGTGATGTTCCACAGGAGTTAGGAGATCCGCCGGCCTTTTTAAGATCGCAAGTTTGGCAAAACTACGGTTTTCCAGTCAGTTATAGTAGTACAGGCGAGAGAGTGGTGGAAAAGACGAGGACTGTGTGTGGGCGTTGCTCAGCAGTTGTTGGGTATGTGAGTGGAAATACATCTAATGAAGGCTTTCAAGTCTCAGGCATTCACCTTGAGACACACGCATTTCAGTTAGTTTACACGCTCACACGCCACACTTTGTGTTTCTCACGCTGAGAAGTAGGAGATAAATTGTCCTGTATATACAATTTATGGACAAAGCGCAGGCAAATACAGGGCAGTTCTGTCAAGTCCAGCTACTTTTTTTAAGTGTGCTCAACTTTACGCAGCGCCATCAGCGTCAGAGTACCGCAAGAAATCTTGCAGAGGATGCTGATTTCAAATCGCTCTTGCGTTACTCTGACGTCATCCACTTGACGTTTCTTACAGCGCCCCGTGAAGTCGTACACACCTTATTAATTCATCCTACAAGCCTATTTTTTTTGTTCTTTAGTACATTAATATGAAATAAGGCCAAAATGTAATTTTAAAATGTATTTAGGTAACACTTGTAATACATTTGAACTCATTTGTATGTAAGATGAATACAAGATTACTTAAAGTGGTATACATTTTTCAGGGATGTGATTCTTCCGGATTAATCCGGAATTCCGGATTTTCCGACCTGAAAATGTGACCTACGTGAATCACGCAGAATATGTTTGCCGCTTTGTTTCGCGTCACGCGGGTGACAGCCAAACGTCGCAAATGAGGAGAAGAGAGGAGAGAAACGATCGGGTCTGATTGGTGAATGAATAGGGTTTGGTTTTGCACTGTGTGAGTGTAAGCAAGTTTGACAACATAACATCTGGATTGTTTTAATGTAAATACGTGAACACGTGCATCTGAATGCAGGGTATGAATCGAGATCGTGATTCCTTTTTCGATAGACACAAGCAATAATACATACCCAGATCATCCGATCTGGAGATGTTCTTTTCACGATACCACTGTACCGCGAGGGCGACTGAGGTACACTGCAGGACCCCTCGCAGGGAGCTTTATTGATCTGACCAATACAATCATACTTCGCCATCCGCCATTTGCGAACAGTCAGAAACACGTCCTTGTTGATACTTGGAAAGGAAGGAAAATGCATCTCTTTGTCATCTAACGTGCCGCCCGGTGTGGCCCTGTTGCGCGGGGACGGCGATTGTGGTTCCGTCCCGGGTTACCATGGTGACGGCTGTGAGATACCCCCCTCCCCCCTATTTTTTTACGTATCTGCATGATTCACGTAGGTCACATTTTCAGGTCGGATAATCCGGAATTCCGGATTAATCCGTAAGAATCACATCCTTGATTTTTGTAATACGAGATAGTATGTTAAATGCATTTCAGTTCATATTCATGACATCTCAAAATAACACAGATAAGGACACCTATGTTTTTAAGATTATCTTAAGTACTAAAAAAATTGCCTTCTGCATTTTTGTTTTGCTTTTCCCTCCATTGTACCGAAATTTAATCGAACCGTGACGCCTGAACCGAGGTACGAACCGAACCGTGACTTCTGTGTACCGTTCCACCCCTACTAGGAAAGCACTGTAACTAACTGTGACAACTAGTTATACACTCTAACCGCACTGTAACTGCTACTTAAACACTTTCACCACACTTGACTGCTAGTAAAACACTGTCACTGACTCTGACTGCTAGTAAAACTCACTAACTGTGACTTCTTGTTAAACACTGTCACCGCACTGTGCAGCTAATTAAACAATCTCTTCGCACTGTGCTGCTAATTAAACAATCTCACCGCATTGTGACTGATAGTAAAACACTGTGACTAACTCTGACTTGTAGTTAAACACTGTCACCTTACTGTGTCTGATAGTTGAACACCGTCACTGTACTGTGTCTGATAGTAAAACACTGTCACCATACTGTGTCTGCTATTTGAACACTGTTACCACACTGTGTCTGCTAGTTGAACAGTGTCACTGCACTGTGACTGCTAATTAAATACTGTCACTAACTGTGACTGCTAGTAAAACACTTTGACTGCAATATGTCTGCTAGTTTATCACTGTCACCGCACTGTGACTGCTAATAAAACACTGTCATTAACTGTGACTACTAGTTAAACACTGTCACCATACTGTGCCTGCTAGTTAAACTCTGTCACCATACTGTGTCTGCTAATAAAACACTGTCACTAACTGTGACTTCTAGTTAAACACTGTCACCATACTGTGACTGCTAATTAAACACTGTCACTAACTGTGACTGCTAGTAAAACACTTTGACTGCAATATGTCTGCTAGTAAAACACTGTCACCACACTGTGACTGCTAATTAAATACTGTCACTAACTGTGACTGTTAGTAAAACACTTTGACTGCAATATGTCTGCTAGTTTAACACTGTCACCGCACTGTGACTGCTAATAAAACACTGTCATTAACTATGACTTCTAGTTAAACACTGTCACTATACTGTGTCTGCTAGTTTAACACTGTCACCACGCTAGTCTGTGACTGCTAATAAAACACTTTGACTGCAATATGTCTGCTAGTTAAACACTGTCACCGCACTGTGACTGCTAATAAAACACTGTCATTAACTATGACTTCTAGTTAAACACTGTCACCATACTTTGACTTCTAGTTAAACACTGTCACTATACTGTGTCTGCTAGGTAAACACTGTCCCGCACTGTGACTACTAGGAAAGCACTGTAACTAACTGTGACTACTACTTAAACACTGACACCATACTGTGTCTTCTAGTTAAACACTGTCACCGTACTGTGTCTGCTAGTTTAACACTGTCACTGTACTGTGTCTGATAGTTAAACACTGTCACCTCACTGTGACTGCTAATTAAACACTTTCACCGCACTGTGTCTGCTAGTTAAACACTGTCACCGCACTGTGTCTTGCTAGTTAAACACTGTCACTGCACTGTGTCTGCTAGTTGAACACTGTCACCGCACTGTGTCTGCTAGTTGAACACTGTCACCGCACTGTGTCTGCTAGTTGAACACTGTCACCGCACTGTGTCTGCTAGTTGAACACTGTCACCGCACTGTGTCTGCTAGTTGAACACTGTCACCGCACTGTGTCTGCTAGTTGAACACTGTCACCGCACTGTGTCTGCTAGTTGAACACTGTCACCGCACTGTGTCTGCTAGTTGAACACTGTCACCGCACTGTGTCTGCTAGTTGAACACTGTCACCGCACTGTGTCTGCTAGTTGAACACTGTCACCACACTGTGTCTGCTAGTTGAACACTGTCACCACACTGTGTCTGCTAATTAAACACTGTCACTAACTGTGACTGCGAGTAAAACACTTTGATTGCAATATGTCTGCTAGTTAAACACTGTCACCACACTGTGACTGCTTTTAAACACTGTCACTTACTGTGACTGCTAGTAAAACACTTTAACTGCAATATGTCTGCTAGTTAAACAATCTAACCGCATTGTGACTGATAGTAAAACACTGTGACTAACTATGACTTCTAGTTAAACACTGTCACCTTACTGTGTCTGATAGTTGAACACCATCACCGTACTGTGTCTGATAGTTAAACACTGTCACCATACTGTGTCTGCTATTTGAACACTGTTACCACACTGGGTCTTCTGGTTGAACACTGTCACTGCACTGTGACTGCTAATTAAACACTGTCACTAACTGTGACTGCTAGTAAAACACTTTGACTGCAATATGTCTGCTAGTTATACACTGTCACCACACTGTGACTGCTAATTAAATACTGTCACTAACTGTGACTGCTAGTAAAACACTTTGACTGCAATATGTCTTCTAGTTTATCACTGTCACCGCACTGTGACTGCTAATAAAACACTGTCATTAACTGTGACTACTAGTTAAACACTGTCACCATACTGTGCCTGCTAGTTAAACACTGTCACCATACTGTGTCTGCTATTTAAACAATGTCACCACACTGTGACTGCTAATAAAACACTGTCACTAACTGTGACTTCTAGTTAAACACTGTCACCATACTGTGACTGCTAATTAAACACTGTCACTAACTGTGACTGCTAGTAAAACACTTTGACTGCAATATGTCTGCTAGTAAAACACTGTCACCACACTGTGACTGCTAATTAAATACTGTCACTAACTGTGACTGTTAGTAAAACACTTTGACTGCAATATGTCTGCTAGTTTAACACTGTCACCGCACTGTGACTGCTAATAAAACACTGTCATTAACTATGACTTCTAGTTAAACACTGTCACTATACTTTGACTTGTAGTTAAACACTGTCACCATACTGTGTCTGCTAGTTTAACACTGTCACCACGCTAGTCTGTGACTGCTAATAAAACACTTTGACTGCAATATGTCTGCTAGTTAAACACTGTCACCGCACTGTGACTGCTAATAAAACACTGTCATTAACTATGACTTCTAGTTAAACACTGTCACCATACTTTGACTTCTAGTTAAACACTGTCACTCTACTGTGTCTGCTAGGTAAACACTGTCCCGCACTGTGACTACTAGGAAAGCACTGTAACTAACTGTGACTACTACTTAAACACTGACACCATACTGTGTCTTTTAGTTAATCACTGTCACCATACTGTGTCTGCTAGTTGAACACTGTCACCGCACTGTGTCTGCTAGTTGAACACTGTCACCGCACTGTGTCTGCTAGTTGAACACTGTCACCGCACTGTGTCTGCTAGTTGAACACTGTCACCGCACTGTGTCTGCTAGTTGAACACTGTCACCGCACTGTGTCTGCTAGTTGAACAGTGTCACCACACTGTGTCTGCTAGTTGAACACTCACTATATTGTGACTGCAGTGCTGACTAAACACTGGCAGGCTAAAGTTCAGTGTTGAGTTCAGTGTTTCTCTAACTACATTCAGAATGGACCAGGGTTTTGTGCTCATACGTCCTCATAATTACTGATTGTGTTTTACTTTTCACCGTGGGGGATTGGCAGCAGTTCAGAGTTTCTCTAACTACATTCAGAATCTACCATGGTTTTGTGTTCGTACGTCCTCGTAATTACTGATGGTGTCTTACTGTACACTCTGGGGGATAGGTAGCAGTACACTTAGAATAGATCATGGTTTTGTGTTTGTATGTCCATGTAATTACTGATGATGTCTTACTGTACACTCTGGGGTATGGGCAGCAGTTCAGTGTTTCTCTAACTACACTCAGAATAGACCATGGTTTTGTGTTTGTACGTCCTCGTAATTACTCATGGTGTCTTACTGTACACTCTGGGGGATGTTCAGCAGTTCAGTGTTTCTCTAACTACACTCAGAATGGACCAGGGTTTTGTGTTTGTACGTCCTCGTAATTACTAATGGTGTCTTACTGTACACTCCGGGGGATGTTCAGCAGTTCAGTGTTTCTCTAACTACATTGAGAATGGACCAGGGTTTTGTGCTCATACGTCCTCATAATTACTGATTGTGTTTTACTTTTCACCGTGGGGGATTGGCAGCAGTTCAGAGTTTCTCTAACTACATTCAGAATATACCATGGTTTTGTGTTTGAACGTCCTCGTAATTACTGATGGTGTCTTACTGTACACTCTGGGGGATAGGTAGCAGTACACTTAGAATAGATCATGGTTTTGTGTTTGTATGTCCATGTAATTACTGATGGTGTCTTACTGTACACTCTGGGGGATTTTCAGCAGTTCAGTGTTTCTCTAACTACACTCAGAATAGACCATGGTTTTGTGTTTGTACGTCCTTGTAATTACTCATGGTGTCTTACTGTACACTCTGGGGGATGTTCAGCAGTTCAGTGTTTCTCTAACTACACTCAGAATGGACCATGGTTTTGTGTTTCTACGTCCTCGTAATTACTGATGGTGTCTTACTGTACACTCTGGGGGATAGGTAGCAGTACACTTAGAATAGATCATGATTTTGTGTTTGTATGTCCTCGTAATTACTGATGGTGTATTACTGTACAATCTGGGGGATAGGCAGCAGTTCAGTGTTTCTCTAACTACACTCAGAATAGACCATGGTTTTGTGTTTGTACGTCCTTGTAATTACTGATGGTGTATTACTGTACACTCCGGGGGATGTTCAGCAGTTCAGTGTTTCTCTAACTACATTCAGAATGGACCAGGGTTTTGTGCTCATACGTCCTCATAATTACTGATTGTGTCTTACTTTTCACCGTGGGGGATTGGCAGCAGTTCAGAGTTTCTCTAACTACATTCAGAATGTACCATGGTTTTGTGTTTGTACGTCCTCGTAATTACTAATGGTGTCTTACTGTACACTCTGAGGGATGGGTAGCAGTACACTCAGAATAGACCATGGTTTTGTGTTTGTAAGTCCTTGTAATTACTGATGGTGTATTACTGTACACTCCGGGGGATGTTCAGCAGTTCAGTGTTTCTCTAACTACATTCAGAATGGACCAGGGTTTTGTGCTCATACGTCCTCATAATTACTGATTGTGTTTTACTTTTCACCGTGGGGGATTGGCAGAAGTTCAGAGTTTCTCTAACTACATTTAGAATGTACCATGGTTTTGTGTTTGTACGTCCTCGTAATTACTGATGGTGTCTTACTGTACACTCTGGGGGATAGGTAGCAGTTCAGTGTTTCTCTAACTACACTCAGAATAGACCATGGTTTTGTGTTTGTACGTCCTCGTAATTACTCATGGTGTCTTACTGTACACTCTGGGGGATGTTCAGCAGTTCAGTGTTTCTCTAACTACACTCAGAATGGACCAGGGTTTTGTGTTTGTACGTCCTCGTAATTACTAATGGTGTCTTACTGTACACTCCGGGGGATGTTCAGCAGTTCAGTGTTTCTCTAACTACATTGAGAATGGACCAGGGTTTTGTGCTCATACGTCCTCATAATTACTGATTGTGTTTTACTTTTCACCGTGGGGGATTGGCAGCAGTTCAGAGTTTCTCTAACTACATTCAGAATGTACCATGGTTTTGTGTTTGAACGTCCTCGTAATTGCTGATGGTGTCTTACTGTACACTCTGGGGGATAGGTAGCAGTACACTTAGAATAGATCATGGTTTTGTGTTTGTATGTCCATGTAATTACTGATGGTGTCTTACTGTACACTCTGGGGGATGTTCAGCAGTTCAGTGTTTCTCTAACTACACTCAGAATAGACCATGGTTTTGTGTTTGTACGTCCTTGTAATTACTCATGGTGTCTTACTGTACACTCTGGGGGATGTTCAGCAGTTCAGTGTTTCTCTAACTACACTCAGAATGGACCATGGTTTTGTGTTTGTACGTCCTCGTAATTACTGATGGTGTCTTACTGTACACTCTGGGGGATAGGTAGCAGTACACTTAGAATAGATCATGATTTTGTGTTTGTATGTCCTCGTAATTACTGATGGTGTATTACTGTACAATCTGGGGGATAGGCAGCAGTTCAGTGTTTCTCTAACTACACTCAGAATAGACCATGGTTTTGTGTTTGTACGTCCTTGTAATTACTGATGGTGTATTACTGTACACTCCGGGGGATGTTCAGCAGTTCAGTGTTTCTCTAACTACATTCAGAATGGACCAGGGTTTTGTGCTCATACGTCCTCAAAATTACTGATTGTGTCTTACTTTTCACCGTGGGGGATTGGCAGCAGTTCAGAGTTTCTCTAACTACATTCAGAATGTACCATGGTTTTGTGTTTGTACGTCCTCGTAATTACTGATGGTGTCTTACTGTACACTCTGGGGGATGGGTAGCAGTACACTCAGAATAGACCATGGTTTTGTGTTTGTACGTCCTTGTAATTACTGATGGTGTATTACTGTACACTCCGGGGGATGTTCAGCAGTTCAGTGTTTCTCTAACTACATTCAGAATGGACCAGGGTTTTGAGCTCATACGTCCTCATAATTACTGATTGTGTTTTACTTTTCACCGTGGGGGATTGGCAGCAGTTCAGAGTTTCTCTAACTACATTCAGAATGTACCATGGTTTTGTGTTTGTACGTCCTCGTAATTACTGATGGTGTCTTACTGTACACTCTGGGGGATAGGTAGCAGTACACTTAGAATAGATCATGGTTTTGTGTTTGTATGTCCATGTAATTACTGATGGTGTCTTACTGTGCACTCTGGGGTATGGGCAGCAGTTCAGTGTTTCTCTAACTACACTCAGAATAGACCATGGTTTTGTGTTTGTACGTCCTTGTAATTACTCATGGTGTCTTACTGTACACTCTGGGGGATGTTCAGCAGTTCAGTGTTTCTCTAACTACACTCAGAATGGACCATGGTTTTGTGTTTGTACGTCCTCGTAATTACTGATGGTGTCTTACTGTACACTCTGGGGGATGGGTAGCAGTACACTTAGAATAGATCATGGTTTTGTGTTTGTATGTCAATGTAATTACTGATGGTGTCTTACTGTACACTCTGGGGGATGTTCAGCAGTTCAGTGTTTCTCTAACTACATTCAGAATGGACCAGGTTTTTGTGCTCATACGTCCTCACTGATTGTGTCTTACTTTTCATCGTGGGGGATTGGCAGCAGTTCAGAGTTTCTCTAACTACATTCAGAATGTACCATGGTTTTGTGTTTGTACGTCCTCGTAATTACTGATGGTGTCTTACTGTACACTCTGGGGGATGGGTAGCAGTACACTCAGAATAGACCATGGTTTTGTGTTTGTACGTCCTTGTAATTACTGATGGTGTATTACTGTACACTCCGGGGGATGTTCAGCAGTTCAGTGTTTCTCTAACTACACTCAGAATGGACCATGGTTTTGTGTTTGTACGTCCTCGTAATTACTAATGGTGTCTTACTGTACACTCTGGGGGATGGGTAGCAGTACACTCAGAATGAACCATGGTTTTGTGTTTGTAATTCTTTGTATGCAACAACTTTGTAATGTTTTATTGTTTAAATGCTATTTGATACGTACAGAGTGAATTACATCCATATGTTTATTATATAGACCCCTTAATCGCCCACGTCACTGTAACGTCACCGCTCTAGCTGGAGGCAAAAAATAAGTAGGAACTCATAGCCGGCGCGCTAAAAGTTTGAGTTTTTGACTTTAAAATGTCATCTTGTTGTGTTTTTGGCTGCCAGATTAAAAGGAACAGCACTTTTGGTTCAAAAATAAAGTTTTACCGGATCCCAGCAGACATTACTTCACAGAAATCAAGAAGACAATTGTGGTTGAATGCAATACGGCGTACAGACTAGACGGAGACTATCATAAATAATGCTCGTGTTTGCAGTGCACACTTCATATCAGGTAAAATAATCTATGCATATTTACTGTTGTGTTGGATTTATCTAGTACAAATCAGCAAGTTTCTGTTTTATAGGTGAAAAGTCGCCAACCGCGCTATTGTTTAGCTTAAATGTTAAACAAACATACAGCGATAGATGTGTATGCCATCGTTTAAATAGTCTCTTAAAATAATCAATAGTTAGCCCAGCGATAGGTTACATAAGACAGTAAGCCTAGACAAAATTACCCAAACCACCTGAAAGTAATTCATATGTTGTCTAGGAAATATCTAAAACCTTAAAATCGCAAGAGTTAATTTACAAAAATACGTGTCACGGTCCCGCGGTCCTGACAGTGTTTGCATCCATGTTTAATAAATCCCTCCTAAAACGTGCTATCTTAAGCTTGTCAACATTGCCTCTGCGGCTCTTTTTGCCTCCAGCTAAGCCCCGCCCACACAAATACGTCACAATGTTTACCAACTGTAAAAGGGTCTATACCCTGGCTGCGTCTGAAACCGCATACTGTACAGCACGTACTGAATGAGAGTACCTACTTACAGTATGAATCCTGGTAATATAAATACCATTCAGACATACTACATCCGCCATGTTGATACGTCACATATGTCGTCATTACGTCATGTCATACCAGTGCGAATACAGCCTCATTGTCGTTTCTGACATTTCCTAATATGACGACGCCTCTTCTTCAGTGGATAACTCCACTCCCGGGGCATCATGGGATAGAAAAGTGTCAGTCATATGCACACTGCAAAATCTAACCGGAAGTAGTAGGTCATCCTGGTACATTTCGCATACTGTTTTTTTAATACTATGTATTCGGACATACTACTCACCTCGCCTACTGTTTTTTGCCCAAAATATGATATGGAAGATGGCGGTTTCGGATGCAGCACCTGTATAGTGTGTCATGGCCCTACCTTCCTGTAATAGTCTTTGTCCTTTGTGGCAGGATTATAACAGGAAAAAAACAGAAAAAGATCTGCATACTGTAAAAAGTCCCTTTTATTTCAAAAGTTAAAAAAGCTAAGTTTCGGTCGAAGACCCTCGTCTGGCAAACCAGTGTTTCCCAGACGAAGGTCTTCGACTGAAACTTTGCTTTCTTAACTTTTGAAATAAAAGGGACTTTTTACAGTGTGCAGATCTTTTTCTGTTTTTTTTATTCATCTTTTGATCTTGCACCTGGTCAAGACTTTTTTGGATGTGCGTATCCTGTTTTCTCTTCAGGAATATAACAGGCCCAAATCTTTTTTGAGATAGCACAAGGCCTTTGTTTATACTGTAGCTGTTTCTCAATGTCAAGGATACTTCCTTGGCAGGACTGGTCCTTACAAGTCACTTCCTTCAGAGGCCATGCGATGCTCCTCTTTAGCATTCAGTGTTTCCCACAGAATTTTGAGAGACTGTGGCGGTGATGACGTGACACGCCTATTAGCATATATGTGACGTCATATATTAAATTTAGAAAAATTAGAGAATACACTGTTGCTATGTTACGACTATAGAACACGTGCACAAGCATACTGTATCATAGGGGAGGGAGAGAGCTTGCACACAGACTCAGACCAAGAAAACGGGTATGTGTGTGAAACACTACTGCTAACCTTTCGTTAAGTCATGATGAACTCGATCAGGTGTCTTCTCTGTCAGTAACAGCCGTGACTGTTGACGTTTGCGCAAAAAAGAAAGTACACGGAGGAACGGGGAGTTAAAATACGTTTCACTGTTCAATCAATGTATGGGAAACACTAAGAACACGTAAATGGAACAGGCTAGCAAGTGCACATCATTGGGTCATTACGTCAGTGAAAAGGTGTGCTTTCAGCACTGTGAGCATAGGATTGTGGGTGATTTGAGAGCACGAAGAGCGCGACGGCTACACATATGCATCCTTTCCTGTATATGGGATATTTCTCGATCGAAGGACTTAGTCCTTAGTTGAAATTTAGAGGATCCTCGACATTGGAACAGTCCTTCGACGGATGTCGATGACGTAACATCCTCGAAATTCTGGCTTCCGAGGATCCTTCCTTGACATTGAGAAACACCTCCTGTGTGCTTCCTTGTCTCATCTCCTTACCCTGACCCCCGTCTCCTCGTTAATTATCTTATTATTGTTTCATGATTGCCCTCTTGATTTGCTCCTTATTTAATGCCCTTTTGTTTGCTTGTGCCGGTTAGTTTTGTACTCTGTGCCAAGTAAGTCCTATTGTTTAAGTCTAATCTAAGTCTAGTTAAGTCATTGTCAAGTTTATTGTTTGTTTTACCTAGTCTGTTTATTGTTGTTTACTGGTTCCGTGTTGTTTTTACTTCTTGCGGGTCTTTTTTCTTTTACATGTTTTTCTATTTAAATAGTGTTGTGTTTCATCAGTCTGCTCCTGTATTCTGTGTTCCCTGAGAATCATGACATAGTGTGCTTCTACTTGTGCCACACACACACGCTATGATTAAATTGTGAAGTCTAGTGCTGTCGCACTAGTGCCCGTGCACGTGTTCTGAAGTCTGTGTAACAACAACAACAGTGTATTCTCTTATATTTCTGAATTTGCACCGAATTGTCTGCGCTATATCACTCGCATTTAAAATCAAAAAATGGCTCAAAACACAACAACAATTATGATTATTAATTATAATTAAGAGCAACAGCAGTAAAGCTACAATGTAAATGTATGGTGATTTTGTCAGACAATGTTGCATATCTAAATCAGGATTTTAGCAGCAGTTAAAGGAACAGCTGGTTGGATTAAACACGAGGTATAATGGGTCGTGTTTAGTCACTATTTTATAGGCTACTCGTTTTATGTCTGACAACAGAACAGATAATATGTAAAATAGCATTGAGTTGTGTTAAAATGCAATATAATGTGATAGATCAAAGAGTAGAATTTTACATTGTAATTTTTATTTGGTAACATTTAAGTTATTTATATTGTTTATGACACCGGTGAGTTCAAAATAAAATGTACACAATGAAATAACAAACACTTGAGTTTGAGATAGCAGTTTATGTATATTTAAAAGCGTACATTTTGCGGTTGAAATAGGCTTGTTTTTCCGGAGATTCTAGCGTCGCAGTCTTGCAGCGCAGCATGAAGTCAAACTCATAAGTTACACAGAGATCGTTGAATTCTTTATATAATTGGCTACATGTTTTGTCTATCAATATTTTCCATGAAGTCACTGGCTGATGGAGCAACGATCGAGCGATTGGTAACATCCCTTAAGGACTTCAAGTTTTCGGCGGTGCTGTTTTTGGATTATCTATTATACTACGTCCCTATTTTAAATACAAAATTTGAAGGCGGGTTCATGTGTTTGACGGAACTTAAATACCCGAGTGTAATCTGATATACCCTTACATGTTACGATGTAAATAGTCCTCAGATTGTATATTATATTGTATTACCAGAAATCTGATGTAAACAATAGACTATATATCTATATTTCACGGATTATACGCATTTGTGGACAAAAATCATTGGATGATTCACACATCTGAAACAGACTGGATTCGACTTGTGATCCCCACAAAGGTAAAAGTCCTGTTTATTTTTGCATGTTGTTCATTCGGACTTCTGTAATAAAATACTACATATGATGCTAGAACATCTGTATCTCAAAAAGGCTTTACAGGGGGTATGGCTAAGCTAAATTAGATGTAAATAAGCCCTATTGTCTCTCCAGCCAGGGAAAAGGGAAAGTGTTAACTTTTTGTCCTTTTCAAATTTCTCAGCATTCTCTTTCTTGAATGTGTTACATTCAAATGATCACAACTTCTCCAGATCTTCTCAGATTTCCATGTGTTACACATCGTTAGAAAGATTAGAAATTGCACTTTCAGAATCTATGAATAACTCAAAATGCCCCAGATCCGACTTGTGTCCCTACTTTCCGTGACTGGTCACATTTGTAAGTGTATTTTATGTGTATAATTAAATGATATTTCACCCAAAAATGAATATAAGCTGATTATTTCTTCACTCTTAGGTTGTCAAAGATGTATCTGGCATTCTTTTTCAACCTGAAGACAAATTAAGGTTTTGGAGGTAAACAGTCCAGGATTTTTCTTCATCTAATGCAAGTGAATTGGGCTCATTTTTTTACCTTTTTTCACAGAGTTGAAAAATTGGGACAGGATTTGAAAAACTTTTTAAAAAGCGGCTGTTATCTGGGGGTAAGATGGGAGAGTAGAGCATGGAGAAAAGGTGGCAATTGCATCAAGGGGAGTTACATTAAGTAAATAAGTACAACACACACACACACAGATTGGCAAGTTGGATAGTGATGCCAAGAGTAGCAGCTAAAGTGGCACCAGAATTCCCTGAATCACAGTATGATCAGATAGATGACAGTGCAGGTTAACTTCCTTATAAGTTTGAGCCGTTAGACCATCATGTGCATACAGGAGAACGTGAATATGAACCTAATGAAGCGTATATAGAAGTAATAACTATAAAAAATAACTATTCAAAGTTTATCTTGCATATAAATGCTGACGTATTGAAAACACTTATAATACTAAACAGTGTATTAATACAAACTAACCTGTATGGTGTCTTTAAAAGATGAAGATATGTGGAACTGGATTGCACTCAATACCAATTCACAAAACTGTCTGGTAAAGAAATGTTCCTTACAAGCATATTTTCTGTGTATGTTTGTAGGCCACCACAAACCAGCAGCATGCACCCAAACTTCACGTTGTGACATGGCTTTAACTTAACTTTTCAAACAGGATAAACAATATGGCCTCAATAAATGCAAAAATAACTAGTTTCCACTTTGTAATATCATTTGTGACAGCTATTATTGTTTTAAGTGATTTGCAACACATATACAACTTTTAGCGCATCATAACATCATTAATGACCTTCATCACCCTTTAAGAAGTTTCTTGCAATACAGTCCATTTTAAATCCCCCCACAGGACCTCAATAGGTTTTAGGATCTGGGATTTTCACTTTGCCAGTTTGCAGCCAGTCCTTGGTGGATTTGTTATGTTTTGGGTCATTGTCATGTTCCAAGGTCCAGTTCCACTTTAGGTAAAACATTTTTGACAGGTGGTCTCACTTGTTCTTCAAGCAACTTCTGATACAATGTAGAATTTACTTTAGATTTTATCGTGTTAAAGGGAAGCTCATCTAAGGACGTTCAGTGTCATCGCTTATTTTGTGTCGCTTACTGGAGTGAAACTCGATGAATTTTTCTAACAGTATGATTCCAGACACACCAGACAGGATACTTTTTTCCCAGTACAAATGTCACATGTTTCGGATCCAGCATATTCAGCTTGTGGTTTAGTCCTCAGTTTCTCCACCACTTCACTCAGCACCGCGTTTTTACCTAAAACAGGTCTTGTGGTGAAGGTCTGTCTGCATTGAGGGAACCTGTAGACTTTAATGTCATCATTCTGATCCCAGCAGCCTGTAATACAGCTCGTACAATAAGTTCTTTATGAGCTTTGAACCTAATAGTTGTGTTACATATCTTCATTTGTGTTCTGAAGATGAATGAAGGTGTTATGGGTGTGGAATGGTATGAGGGAGAGTAATTAATGACAACATTTACATTTTGTAGTGAACTAACTCTTTAAAAGATGTAGTCTGTCAATCAGACTGATCCTGTGAAACACCTGAAGTGGGTGGTTACACTGAAGTCTTAAGGTGAAAACAGAAATACCCTTTCCAGTGGCGGCTTTTCCATCATATATGTGGCTTGTCATGTCAAAATACGTGTTCTGTGCGTCATGTGAACCTATGTGCATCGCATCACATAAGGGTTTATGATAAAAAAGACACTTGCGTTTACTAAATACTCACTTAATATAATTTGTAATCAGATTTAAGTGTGTTACAGTCCCGTTTTGTCAGCCTGCCTGTTTTCCTTTGTTTTCCCAGTTATCTCTCTAAGAACTCAATTTCCCATCATCCTCCACTCTCCCTCACTTGATCATCATCTTCAATCCTCTTCACCTGACCAGTCATCACACTCATCACTCCATTGTGTATATATACCCTGTTGTTTTTTAGTCATTGTCCTTTCTCGTTTAAGTTGCGTTATTGTGATGTAGATTTATTGTTTATTTCATAGGGAATGTATATTGAAGTTCTTGTTTATATTTATCCTCATCTTCTTCGTCATCATCCACCACTAAACCGTAACAGAACAGACCTTATAAAATTGATTCTCCAGAGGACTACTTGCTTCTTCACCTTCAGCAAAATGGATTGCCTCTGGAGGAATATGTAGCTGAGATCATGGAGTTGGCTCATCTGGAAAGCTGGGGTGATGCCATCCCTAATGCGTGTTTTAAGGTGGGGCTGGATGATCATATATTCATGATGATTTCTCCCCATCTATGCAATTTATCTCTTAAGCGCTCATTCTCCTGGCTTCCCTGAACTCAGCCCAGCACTCACTGTCTACCCCAAACTTAGCCCAGCACCCTCAGAACTGGATCCTGAAGTCGTTGTGGCAGCTGTGATGACGCTGGCCACGGTATATATCTTCTTCACCTGACAGTCATCACCCTCATCACTCCATTGTATATATATTGTATATGAGGAAAATAAGTATTTATGGAGTAAATCATGGAGGGGTCTGAAATTGTCCAAAAGCATGATAATACCACCCCCATGCTTCACAGTAGGGATGGTGTTCTTGGGATGGTACTCATCATTCTTCTTCCTTCAAACACGTTTAGTGGAATTATGACCAAAAAGTTCTATTTTGGTCTCATCTGACCACATGACTTTCTCCCATGTCTCCTCTGGATCATCCAAATGGTCATTGGCAAACTTAAGACGGGCCTGGACATATGCTGGTTTAAGCAGGGGAACCTTCCGTGCCATGCATGATTTCAAACCATGATGTGTTAGTGTATTACCAACAGTAACCTTGGAAATGGTGGTCTCAGCTCTTTTCAGGTCATTGACCAGCTCCTCCCATGTAGTTCTGGGCTGATTTCTCACCTTAGGATCATTGAGACCCCACAAGGTGAGATCTTGCATGGAGCCCCAGTCCGAGAAAGATTAACAGTCATGTTTAGCTTCTTCCATTTTCTAATGCTTGCTCCAACAGTGGACCTTTTTTTACCAAGCAGCTTGGCAATTTCCCCGTTGCCCTTTCCAGTACAATTTTGTCTCTGTCTTTGGAAAGCTCTTTGGTCTTGGCCATGTTAGTAGTTGGATTCTTACTGATTGTATGGGGTGGACAGGTGTCTTTATGCAGCTAACAGGTGCATATAATTTAGGATAATAAATGGAGTGGAGGTGGACATTTTAAAGCCAGACTAACAGGTCTTTGAGGGTCAGAATTCTTGTTTAAATAAGCCCAAAAGACATAAAACAAAATAGCTAACGGAATAAAATAGAATAAATGAAAACATGTAAAACCTATTAAAACTCAAATATACATAAAATCACAATATACTGTATAAGATGAGCGGTACAACATGTTTCTTGTGTGACATTGTCACACTTGAACACATATTTTGCCATTTCTATCACTAGAAACAGGGTGCAAAAGGTCATAAATTACTTAATTTTGCACGTTTTCTATGCAAAAACTGTAGTAACATAAAAACTTGGTGAACATAAAAAATTAAAAGCCCATATGTCATGAACCTTTTATTGTGGTTTTAACAGTGTTTACTGCTGTTTTTTACTGTATGTTTATGAAAGGTTATAATGTTAATGTTACTGTGTGCTGAGTCTAATGTCCTTATAGATCAGTTGTGTCCCTTTAATACACACTGCTATCACTTTTGTGTTTGTGTTTAATCGATTGTCCTTATAAATCAGTTGTGTCCCTTTAATACACACTGCTATCACTTTTGTGTTTGTGTTTAATCGATTGTCCTTATAAATCAGTTGTGTCCCTTTAATACACACTGCCATCACTTTTGTGTTTGTGTTTAATCGATTGTCCTTATAAATCAGTTGTGTCCCTTTAATACACACTGCCATCACTTTTGTGTTTGTGTTTAATCGATTGTCCTTATAACTCAATTGTGTCCCTTTAATACACACTGCCATCACTTTTGTGTTTGTGTTTAATCTATTGTCCTTATAACTCAGTTGTGTCCCTTTAATACACACTGCCATCACTTTTGTGTTTGTGTTTAATCATTTGTCCTTATAAATCAGTTGTGTCCCTTTAATACACACTGCCATCACTTTTGTGTTTGTGTTTAATCTATTGTCCTTATAAATCAGTTGTGTCCCTTTAATACACACTGCCATCACTTTTGTGTTTGTGTTTAATCGATTGTCCTTATAAATCAGTTGTGTCCCTTTAATACACACTGCCATCACTTTTGTGTTTGTGTTTAATCGATTGTCCTTATAACTCAGTTGTGTCCCTTTAATACACACTGCCATCACTTTTGTGTTTGTGTTTAATCTATTGTCCTTATAACTCAGTTGTGTCCCTTTAATACACACTGCCATCACTTTTGTGTTTGTGTTTAATCATTTGTCCTTATAAATCAGTTGTGTCCCTTTAATGCACACTCCCATCACTTTTGTGTTTGTGTTTAACCATTTGTCCTTGTAAATCAGTTGTGTCCCTTTAATGCACACTGCCATCACTTTTGTGTTTGTGTTAAGCTATGTCCCATTAATTCACGTTGGACCCTGTAATACACTTTAAAGTCATGTGTGTGTGTGTTCATAATCACTGTCCTCATAATAACGTTTGTCATGGGTGGGGCTTCCATCTAATTATCAAATGTCCTCATAAATGCGTATTTTGTCTGGTTGCTATATTATACATTGTGTTGTGTGTAAACAAACTTTGAAGTGAAATCTGTGTTGTATGGCTCAAAATAAAATTTTTGATATCCTCCACATCACTGTAGAGCAAGTGGAAAGGGGTGTCCCCCTAATTCAGCAAAAAACTGGTTTGGGCTGAAGTGTCCTTGTAAATCACAAAAACCAGTATGTGTGTGTGTGTGTGTGTGTGTGTGTGTGTGTGTGCGTGTGCGTGCATATGCGCGTGTGTGTGCGTGTTTCATAGGATGCTTTTACACATGTGCTGTGTGTTTGATTCTTGTCTCGCGAGATCTGGTGACAGAGTGCTCCTTCAATCTATAAAACGTCCCATTTTTGATTGATGGATTTAATGCTTTTAAGTTCAACAAAGAGTTTCAAACAGAAGAAGCGAATGTTCATTTGGTTAATTGGTCAAAAAATTCAATATTTTTTGACTGTTTCATTGATTCCCAATACAGAGATTTTCTTTCAAGTGGTTGATCTCCGTAACCTCTTCTGTCCTCTGAACCTCCACTCCCACTCTTTCATCGACGGTATTGTCAATCAGCATTTATTTCGGAGACATCGATGTGCTTAATTATGATAAAAACTATACATTAACATTTCTACATACAGTAAATTACACTTAGGTATTCATTATTATTCCGTATGTGTGTTGTCTGGAATCAAACCCATGACCTTTTGCGCTGCTAAAGCAATGCACTACCAACTAAGCTACATACACACTAAATTATATCACCACATCACATATGCATCTTTTCATTGTACACATCCTACTTGCAAAAAAAGCTATTTTATAACCCTTCACCCCTCCCCCTTGTCCCTTGAAACAAAGTGACAAAAAATATTTCCCTAAGAAATAGGACACCACTACTACCCCTTTATACATCATCATTCATCGTCGTTAGCTCATACGTTAAAGAAAACGCACCAATGTTAATCACAAACTTCCAAGCTGCCGTAGATTGCTGTAGTGCTCCGTTGCGTGGGCTACCACAATTTTTTTGCATTTTTCTTCAAAATCATCTTTAGTATGATACATTTTTGGTTCACGTATTCAGGCACATAACAACTACAAAACAATGCGTTATCAAACGTGTGGTAAAAGACAACCAAATTCCCCGCCACTGCACTTGTATTTTTGCTGTCAAGTCACCGGGTATCAATAAAATATGATGTGGGACTGCTGTGCAGTCAATAACGAGCGTACTTTTGTCATTAAAATCAATAATAATGCAAAATACTTACATTTATGAGTCTCTCGACTCGCTTTGGCAGCTATGTTGCCGCTGTAGACGGTAAACTTTCACATACCCATTTGTTTGAAGTGAGGTCCTAACAAAATCTTCATTTGAAGGGCTATCTAGCACTTCCTCCTATCTACACCAAAAGAAAATCGGGGAGCCCTACCCCTAAACACGAAAAACGAAGGGGAAGGTGAAAGTGAAGGGGTATGAAATTATGCCCCGTTTACACTAAGGAAAGACGCAGATATTGTATTTCCCTGTGGTTTGGCCTCTCATTTACATGAAAAAAACTGTTTTATCACCGAAGTGATAATTTCGAAAACCTCCAGCCAAAGTGAAGATTTCTGATAACTCGGAGAAACAGGGTTTTAGGTTCTGAAACGTCACATTATGCGCCAGAAAGTGCTTAACGTCATGTGAACAGGAAGTCGCTCGTGTTATTCATTGGTGTCGACTTGAGGATTTTGATTGGCTTGCATGGCTTTATTCCTCTCCCTACACTGCAGGTTTGGCATAGTTATTATTGGCACTCGACAGCGTATTTATGCGAGTTGATGTAAATTACGTTTTTTGAAAACGATGTTGTGTCCACGTTGTTATTATTAAAAACGGAGGCATTTTGTTTCTCTAAATACCCGGCTATGTGTAAATGTGGCCTTACTGTCAGAGCTGTAGGTCTAGGCAAACCAGGTTGGTCGCCTAAGATGCCACCAGCTGCAGGGGGCGCCAAAGAGTGAATATACATATTTAATGCTGATTCACTTGAGTCTTGAAACTATTTTTAACTGTCTTGTTGATTTAAGTGCATTTAAAAATGTAGTGTTACATGATCACATCATATTTTTTTTACATTTTTTATGTTATATTTGGGCATCAAAATGGCTTGAAACTGCTCTGCTTAGTGCTTACTGTGAGCTCACTGATAAACTTTCATTTTCAATAAAATTTGCACCACAAGTCTGGATCTAAATCATGATGTGCTAATGGATGATGACTTCTATAGATGCTCTGTGATGTCTGAATAAATGTAAAGTGTTTTTCCTGGATGGTGATGCTGTAAATGTAGTCTCGCGTAGCCAGACCTTAAATACTGAAGGTCTGGTGTTTTCGCTGCTTTTTCTGGACAAAGCCCACACACGAGCTGTTTGACCAACATTTCAAACAACCAATCACAGTTGGTTTCGCTTAGCATCACGTTTCGGACTCCCCACAATAACGAGCTGGCTGGCAACAAGTCAGTTATTGAAATAACCAGCCAACCGAATAGCATCTAAATAAACAACATTACTCACCATAGAACCACGTTGTGCACTTCATCAACAGCCACACCAATGAGACGCTCCCGTTAAATGTTTGTTTGAAGCATATCTCTTCACTTTTTAACTTTTTTACAAGCAATTCAGGAGATCCAAACTTTTTGACTCCACTAACTGTCTCAAGCAAAACTCTTGGATGTCTTTTAGAGAGTCTATGCCGCAAACTTTGCATATTTTTGAGAATCCAATGTTTAGCTGATCATGATAACTGCTCATTATTATCCACGTGAACACGACTGATTTTCTTCCCCAATGAAACGAGCTTTGTTTTCCAGGGACCTAAATCTAAACCTGGAAATCCGGTTTATTTCAACCAATCAAAGATGATTTCGACTAGAGATCGACCGATATATCTGTTTTCCGATATTTTCCCCGATATTTGAGCATTTTCCAATGATCGGATATCTGTTTTGTAATATCGGATTGACCGATAAACAAGAAAATTGCGCGCTGGACGCATCTGAGGAGAGGAGCTCACAGCAGCAGCAGCGTGCACAGCAAATATGACGGCGGAGTGACGCGACTTCATTAAAAGGACTTTGAGTATACTTACTTTGCATATGAGGCATTTATAGCACAGCTTATTTGTGCATTAATGTATGTTATGTTAAATAAGTTGATATATTAAAAGCAATGTATGCAGCTTGTCCAAGAATAGAGACGAACTCACAGAGTCACGCTGGCTGATCCATCAAATCCGGTCCCAATAACGACGTAGCTTTGCATGAATAAAACAGCCATGAATTAATGCTTTGTGGAATTAAAAACGCTAAATTAAATTCGTTTTTCTGTTATTTATGCTTATCATTAGCATCGTAAAATCACGTTCATATTGCTGATCACTTACCGGAGGCTAAAGCACATCTACCACTTTTAACAAGATTTACCCTATTAACATTTACCAGATAAACATTATTTTGCTAAAATATCTAAATAAATGTCTGTGGATATTAATTAATTATTTATTACCTCCGCAAGCGGTCACAGTTTAATACAGTTAATGCGCGAGTAAATGCATAGATAAACAGCGCTGTCTACAGCCATTTCATAAGCTAAAACAACTAAATATTAATGATTCTGAAATCAAATAATGTTACCAGTTAAGAAATTTGATGATATATAAGCCGTTTTGTTTGTTTCTTTCCTGAATGTACTATTCCAGTCAGTGATATTATTTGTAAAATCTCTTTGCTAACTACTGGTTGGATTGCTGAAGGCTCAGGTTGCTGGTCAAAACAACGATATCCCAAAAAAGGCACTTAATCCACCTGTTTTACTCTATAAACTATGTATAACAAGCAGCCAACTCCGCTATACTTTTCTCTCTCTCCCGCTCTGTTACCTGAAAACCGCAGCGCGAACTTTGGATCAGTCCATTTCTGACGAAATGATAGGGGTGTTTGGAATAGTCCATGTATTGGGAATATAGTTTCTACATTATTCATTAAATTAATATTATTCTTTACTCTTTCAGACCCCTCTATTTATGACTTTGTATGCAAAGAGGGAGTGATTGTGATGATGATTATTATTATAAGGGTTTGTTCAGTTCAGTAGTGTAGTAATTATTATGTCAAAAACAGAAGTATAACAGTAAATAAAAATCGGTTCAGCATATCGGTTATCGGGCACATAAGCCTCCAAATATTTGTTATCGGCATCGGTTTGAAAAAATGAGTATCGGTCGATCTCTAATTTCGACATTCCCACAGGGTTTTCAGAAAAGTGCACGAAAAACATCAGATCCAACAATCTGTGGGTGTGACGTCTAAGGCTGAGACTACTGTACTGTATATGACAGCCTAAATCTTAAAGGACCATAGCCGAAATCATTGTAAAGATCAGAGAAAGGGTAACAAACTTTAATGGAAAAATATTGTTTTGGTTTATAAAAGTGTGCACCAAAACAGCCCTTAAACATTGAGTTGGATTTTAAGTGGACTCGAATGGTCTTTTAAATCTTGCAAAAGGCTATTTTAACAAGGTCATGAAGATTTGATAGCACATGAGGAGCTAAGATGTAGCAAAGCTCTCAAATCGAGCGTCAGTCGGTGTGATGCGAAGAAACGCTTGACTGAGCTCTTGTTTTTAATAAAATACAATCATTAAATATTAACTTTCATCAGAGAGAGAGAGAGAGAGAGAGAGCAATGAAGACAGCAAATAATCTCATGTGCTGTTCTCATTATGGGTTTCTTAATGCAATTTGATCTGTGGCTCAACTGGCTCGTCTTTGATTTCAGATGGAGACACTGAGATTTCATTGTCCATTGGTTACTTTAGACACCATGAATCACTTAAAGACATGAAATCTGTTTCATTTCATGGATAAACGTTTGCCTTATTGACTTAAATTCCGATCAGCTTGATTTATTAAGAAATACGGTTGCATAATTGAAAAGAATAAAGACAAACTGAATTATTTCTTCCAGAGAGCATGGGATTATTTGTTTAGACTTTCTGTCTGTCAATCCATCTGTGTCTGACCGCTATTCAGTGATGCACATAACAGAAAAGATGTGATTCCGGTCTTTGGTCATCTGGCTCGGGTCAGGGGCGCCATTACCATCCTATTAGATGCTTAAAGGATCCACCTGCATCTCTGATCAACCTCAGTGTCCTCTAACCCAGCAGGGCTCAAATTTGTGTTAAAAGCGTGCGCGTGTGTGCCAAGATGATAGTTTGACCTCTAAAACCTCCAGTGTGGTCGAGCAGAACCTCTACCCCCCATTAATACTTAATGCAGAATCCCGTCCTGTCGTCTGTCTTAAAACACCGTTTACCAGCCGCTGGCTGAGGTGACTTCTCAATAACTGTCAGATGTAAGGCTGCGCTGTGAGTAATGCGGGACATAAAGGGTATTTATCCGTAAAGAATTGTGTTCCTTAGGCCATCAAATACCCGCAATGTCCGGTGTGATGGATTTGGGTTGAAAAGCTACAAGGTTTAAAACCACATCAGCATTCAAGATTGACACATAACTATAAAATAAAGACTCGACACTTGTTTTTCTTGTGATGGTCATTCTGTGCGTTTCTTCGCAGGGCATTATGGGAAAGAAAACTTCCGCAGCGGTCAAGACATGCACAACTTCATCTCCTCCGGCTTTGTGACGCTCGGCAGGGGCCATCTGAAAGGTAATCGCCCGTTTCTTAACCCTTATGAATCCCAAAGGGACTTTTTTATCTTCTCACTGCATCATGCCGAAGGCATTTAAGGAGAGTTGTGTCACTGTGAGCATGTTAAATTTACGATAGGAATATGAACTGCTTTTGCTTTAGAGTCATTTCAACACTATCTCAAGGCAATTCGTACGTATTTTATGAGGTGGCTAATTCGTATGACCACATTCATAAAAAAATTACGGTTTGCCTTGACGCCTGTGACATTGGGGTTATGGGTGGGGTTTCGTTATTGTTTTTTATGATAATCGTACGTTTTGCATGATTAACTTTGTGCTGATTCATACGAATTAGTCAAGTCATCAAATATTTATGAGTTCTCGTGAGATCAGGCTGGTCATTTAGTTGGAAAGGAAAAGATGAAATGTACCCAAATGTCTTTTAGATGTTCTTTATTTGTCACAAGCGTCCTGTTGATGACATTGAGATGTTGACAGTGCAGTAATGATGCTTTGTAAAGCTCATTTTGTCTAAAAGAAACTCATATCTGTCCCTTATAGTTGAATCACTCCTGCCCACGTACTGCAACATAATGGGTACAGCACTGGCTGATTGTTAACATTACAACATCAATATCCACCAGATTGTCAATTTTTTTCACATTTTTAAGGAGTAAAATGTTTAAAAACCTTCAGATAAATGAGAAATATCAGTGACATTAGCGCCCACGCCCGTGACACTCATTACATTACATGAGATGTGTTTGGCAAAAATTATTTTCGACAGAAGTTTTGAAGGACCCCCAAATATGATGAACCTTACTGCATGGGAGGGACCTTCATGCTAAACTACAGGCTATTCCACCGAATTAGTGCCATTTTCATGTTGTAACTCGTCAAGTTGATTTTTAAATCTTTATTTAAAGGATAACATCACCGTTTTTCAATATTTTACTATGTTCTTACTTCAACTTAGACAAATGAATACATAACTCTCTTTTTTCAGTGTGTGCACTTTTAATCTTTGTACAGCGCTTCGTAAATGTGTTAGCATTTAGCCTAGCCCCATTCATTCCTTAGGATCCAAACAAAAGTTTGATTTTGTGCCACCATACTTACTCGTGTAACTACTCATGTAACAGTCTTTAAATAGGGAAAACATGGAAGTGTTTGGTGGCTTCTAAATTCATCCCTGTTTGGATCCTAAGGAATGAAAGGTGCTAGGCTAAATGCTAACACATTCACAACGCGCTGTATAGTGATGTAGTACTTGAGTCCGGTCTCTCGAGACCGATTTCTGCTTTCTCTGACTCGTCTTGGACTTGTTCCTTCAAAGACTCGGTCTTGACTCGCTCTCGGACCACAGTGAGAGGAGAAGGACTCGTAATTTTAGACTGAGTCCTTGAGACCAGCGCATTTTTATGTTCATATAAAAAAAACACACAACACATAGCAATGATATTAAAATGCAATGTTGACGAGCATTATTTGAAAATGACATCCCATGGTGCAATGCAAAGATACTGCCATCAGAGCCGTTTATCTCTAGAAAAATAGGCAGAAGATGATGCATGTGGTTGGGATTTTTTCATGATATTTAAAGCATAGTCCATATTAAGATGTTAAGACTGCTCCTCTAAACACTTCCCAATCTAGCTTAGTCTGTAGGCCTAACTGTTGATTATATGCTGGGATGATATTAAATCATGAATATGAAAACTGATATGTTTTTATGGTCTTGGTCTCGACTCGGACTTGCTTTCTCAAAGACTCTGTCTTGACTCGGACTCGACTCTATTTGAAAACCAATGGTCTCGGTCTTGACTCGGTCTCGAACCTTCAAAGGCTCAGTCTTGATTCGGACTCGGCATAGGCGGTCTCGTCCCCATCACTAGCGCTGTACAAAGATTAAAGGTGCAGTGTGTACATTTTAGCGGCATCTAGTGGTGAGGGCACGAATTGCAACCAATGGCTTAGTCCACTGCTCACCCCTCGCTTTTGAAACACATAGAGAAGCTACGGTAGCCGCCACCAGACAAACATGTCATCGTCGGAGACAACTTAGTAAAAAAAATTGTCCGTTAAGGGCTCTTGTAGAAAAATGGCGGCACAAAATGGTGACTTCTATGTAAGGGGACCCTCAGTGTATGTAGATAAAAAGGTCTCGTTCTAAGGCAATAAACACATACCGGTTCATTATGAAAGGTCTTTATACACCCCTGATAATATAGTTTTGTATATCATTTTGCATTTCCGTCAAGAGATCCTTCTAGAAATTACACACTGCACCTTTAAGTGTACACATAGAAAAAAATATAGGTATGTATTAATTCATCTAAGTTCAGGTAAAAACATACTGTAGTAAAATATTGGAATATGGTGGTGTTTTCCTTTAACACAACACACATATTTTACTTTTCAAAATAAGTATTGGTCATTATCAAGTAACTAGTTTATTTTTTTTAATGGTTTCTTAGTAGAGGATGGAGACATTTTGGTAACAGGACTGAGTTTTTAGCATATAGCAAATACATGAAAATAGCTGCATTAAGTATGTGCTAACAGCATGAAGACACTGAGCAAATTCTAATGGCTTACCATTTTTTTATTTTAAAATAAACCGATAACAATGAAAATAAATAATATAGATAACAGGACTGAACATTAAGATTTTACATTCACAGTCATAGAATCAATGTCATAAAATATACAGAAAATAAAATTAGAAAAGTAACTTTTGTTCCTCACATGGCCTTTAGAAGATCCAGATGATGTCACTTCCTCTTGAAAATGTGAAATATTCCTAGATTTGTGAAATTCTGGGGACAAGACTAAAATATGCATTTTATCCTAAATATTATTACTTTTTCAATGCTATAAACATTTAAAGTAAAGACAGGATATGGACAAAAATGCAAAAAAAATAAAGTTCTGAAGAATTTTATGCTTTATATGTTAAAAATGTAAAAAACTACATTATAACTGGCAGCTATTTGCCAGTAACTTACTGTAGATTTAAATATATGTTATTTACTGCCAACAGTTTGTTCAAAGTTAATGAACATTAAACATTAACAAGTCACTAACAGAACTAAAAAACAGCCTTATGCAAAGCATTCTGGGAACCAGAAATCCTCATCAACCTTTTACTGTTTTTATCCTTCAGATTTTCTTTCCCAAATTGCTTTGCATGATGCTGTTATTTTAGTTTTATCCTGTAATAAAGACTTGTTAATATTTAATGTTCATTTAACTTTGAACAAAATGTTGCCAGTAAATAACATAAATTTAAATCTACAGTAAGTTACTGGCAAATAGCTCTACATTTTTATTAATGTTTTAAATTATATTGTTTAAATTTGGTGTTAGATTGACATGCAGGACACTTTCGGTGGAATGGTCCAAATATTAATTTATAATTTTTTTATAAAAAATTAAAACTCTTTTAGATTAATAGTAATTTTGATATTATAAAGACAGCATTATGTTAGACAGATAATTGGCAATATAGTAGATTTTAAAACTTTTGCTTAGTCTTTTTTCTTTGAAATTTTGTTTACCGATCTCATATGTAAATGTAAAGAGGATAAAGTTAAACATGTGCTTCACTTTCTTCAGGTGAAAGACTTTAATAAGTTGCTCAAATGATTTTTCTGCTTATTCAACTTTGCTCCCCGCGGGTCATGCAAATTGGCCTTAAGCTCCAAACGGTTTAAATCCACCTGATTAAATTCTCTTTCTAGATTCTCTCCAGAGGTTTCGGACGCCCGTTCTGTCCGACTCACTGTTTTAAAGCCGCTCGCACACATTTTGCATGCGAGCATGAAGAGATGACAGTAACAGTTCACCAGAGATCGTGCCCTTCTAAACTCGCTTTTTCCATGAGGTTGATATTTTGAAGCGTGTTTGCATCGCATTTATATATGCAACATGGGAGAGCAGGAGCTGTCAGGAGCTTTACAAAGGACAAAAACAACACCATAAGCATAGCCATACAAGCCGTGCGCTGTGTTTATCTGAAGCCAACGATAGCTTCATGCATATGCAAATAAACCTGGCTGACGTTATGAAATTTAGTTTCTTTTCTGAGCCTAAATGTCAGTGACACACAACTTTTAGATGGGGTTGCTTGAGATGAAGGAACTTTAATGATGCCTTTCCGTCATATTCGGAGGACGATGACGTTCCTCGGTTTATCTCCTGTTGTGTTTCACCGATGAAAGACAGGCATGTGTATTTTGTGAAGTACTAAATGAATGTGTGTGTTTGTGTCTTTGCAGCTCAACACTCTGTAGATGATCTGGCGTGGCAGGGCGACCTGGACGTGCCGCTATCATACAGTACGTACCTTGCACGTTTCAAGTTTTCTATGCATTTAAATGCAATGCGTTTTTCATTTATCTGTATCTTTAGCTTAAGTGGATTGGTTTAACGTCCATGTTCCCTGTGGCTTCACACTGTATATATGAAGGTTTGAACCTTGTGAACCTTATAAGTTATATAACAGCTGAAATGAGTTTGTTGCTCATTCATGTCTTGCTGTTTTTTGCCAGTACAGCATCTCTGGGTTATTAATGACTGTGCAGAATTCTCCTCTTTGTTACCATGGTGATCCTATTAACCATTGTACCGTGTAATTCCTGAACTATGCTAAACTGAAACGATCTTAAATCTGTCTTTGTCTGAGACCTTGGGATTATTCTATTGACCCAACACTAATTACAGTATTAATTAAACACTATATCTTACAGAAACATTATTAGAGATGTTTGCTAAGGCAAGCATCACTGCAGACATTGCTTTTATGTATATGAACAAATCCTCAACCCAAATTCAAGTTCGTCTTGGATGACTTACGCTTCCAGGCATGCACGTTGTTGGAGGAAAGTGTGCTATTCATTTTTTTAACCATTAAAGGCACAATATATAAGATTTTTGCTAAATATCACCAGCAAAGTGCTATATATATTGTCAGATCCATTCCTATTGACAGTGAAGGTGAAGACTACTATCTTTCACAGCATCATCAAGCTGCAGCCGCTGTTGTTGTTTAGTAAAAATATAGTGGTGAAAATGACATATTGTGCCTTTAAGATTTGTGAAGTTTTATCATTCTGACTGTATTGTACTGCACACAGGCCCGAAGCGTCCCAATGGCCCATCACAGTTTGCCATTGCGCCATGTTTTATTTACCTGAATGCAGTATGCCCATCTGTAACAGCTGTGTGATGAATAACAATAGATTTGGTTTTGTCCCGTAAGCAGAATGTTGATATCAGCAGCTGTGGTGATTTTTTCAAGACTCATACCTGTTAAAACATGGCATTTCGAAGATCAGTGCCAAGTATCGGTCAGATCCACTTAGACATCAGACATTAACGGCTGTCTGTCAATTTAAACAGCAGACAGGTCTGACAGAATGATTGACAGGCTTGGTGTAAAGGTTGTGTCACATTGTCTAACTGTGTGATGTCTTTCACACCAATGATCCATGCGGGATTCGATATGTTGAACAGGCTTAACACATCAAATGTCTAAAAATAAACGCTTTAGTAGTAAATAACTTTTGGCGAGCTCAGATGCAAAAGCCTCTAAACGTCACCTTTTATACGTTCATCAAATACTTTTGCTTTAAATCGTCTTGATCCCGGCCTCAGGACTGTCAGAAATACCGAATAACAGAAATACAGAAATATTTGAATCCATTAAAGCCTGATAAAAAATGTGAATCTACAAGAAAACATATCAGACGCACTTCATTTATTGTTGATACAGCTGCAGTGTAAAATGAATCATTTTCTTTTGGGGAAATGTTTGACTTTGTATTGTATCTCAACATATTTAGGCATATTTAAATAAAGTTAGAGACTTTACTAAGACATCTTTTTTACCAAAGGCATGAGACTTAAAATGACAGTTTGCAGAAAAATTTTAGTTCTATCATCCTTTACTCATACTTTATACTTTCCTACTATGCAGTGGTGGCCAGTGACTTCATTTTCGAGTGCGCCTGATGCGAAGTTCGTCACAACATTTAATTTGACATGACACATGATGCACTTTGTTCACATGATGCAACGAACACATATTTTGACATGACGCCTGATGCACATTGTTAATAATAGTGTAACAAACACATATTTTATCATGACACATGATGCACGTTGTTCACATGATGCAACGAACACATATTTTGACATGACGCATGATCCACATTGTTCACATGATGCAACGGACACATATTTTGACATGACGCATGATGCACATTGTTCACATGATGCAACGGACACATATTTTGACATAACACATGATCCACATTGTTCACATGATGCAACGGACACATATTTTGACATGACGCATGATGCACATTGTTAACAATAATGCAAAGAACACATATTTTATCATGACGCATGATGCAAATTTTTCAGATGATGCAACGAACACATATTTTGACATTACACATGATGCACATTGTTCCTCGAAAGAGAAGTCACCAGCCGCCACTGCTACTATGGAAGTCAATGGTGCCCCAGATCTGCTTATTTACAAATATTCTTCAAAATATCTTCATTTGTGTTCAGCAGAACAAAGAAATGTATACAACTTTGGAACGACTCGATTTCATTTTTCAGTGAACTATCCCTTTAAGTTTTTTAATCTCTCTCTCTCTCTCTCTCTCTCTCTCTCTCCCCCTAGAGAAACCCTGTATTAAATCTTCTGAGCTATGAAAGATTAATCTTCAGAGCAATAGAGTTATCAGTTATGTTTCACTGAAGTATTATTTCTGTCTCAGATGTATCTATAAAAATCCTTGGGACAAATTAAATTAAACATAAATAAGACAGTGGTTGGCATATAGTAAGAATATATGTTTTGAATATAGATAAATGTGTTTAAATGCTGAGTTAGGATTCGTCACAAGGTTTCTTCCTCATCTGTTTACGCATCTTAAGATGTTTTATCACCACTGACGCATTTGTCTGCTCAGGAGGCGATAGTGTGAACAATGTTTTATGAAAGCACTATTCAATTAAATTGAAATGAAATGAACGGCGTAGCTTCTCGGAGATAAAGATTTCATAGCTCAGGATATTTCATGGACTTTTCGGTTGTTTTTCATTTACGTATCAACCGAGTTGATGTTTAGCCAAAAAAAAAAAAAAAAATATTGGGAGATATGAGACAATCGTTAAGACACATTAAGAGTATGGAGCTGTACAATGAATGTCGATTGTAGGTAAAATAATCTACGGAGAGATGTTTCATTTGAGTTCATCGAAATCTTTTCAAGGGGACATTATGCCCATTTTTACAAAATGTAATATAAGTCGCAAGTGTGCCTAGAATGTGTCTGTGACGTTACAGCTCAAAATACCTAACAGATGATTTGTTATAGCATGCCCAAAATGCAAAAAAGTGCTGTTTTCATGCATGTACCTTTAAATGCAAATGAGCTACAGCTCTCCACTCCCTTACCAACAGACATTTAACGTTATCAGTTAAAAATAGATCTGATTTCCGTGAATACAGTCTGGGACAATCGTATATTTAGCCAAATTAGCACTACAATATGCTAACAAACACTTTTAGAAAAGCTTAAAATTTGGGTCAGTCACTAGCTGGGGGCGTGGCTTTATCATATTAACAAAAGAATCAAAACATCATGTCAAATAAGACTGCTTTGGTAAAATGGGAATCAAAAAAGGAGAGGGTGAATTTTTTATTGTTCACACACTGTAAACACATTTAAAACCTGACTTTTCACAGACATGCAGTATAATAATGTATGTGTTACATAAAAATGTGAGAGTCTCTATACTAGAGAGATACCTCTACAGTACCTGTCAGTCTTTACATCGGCATGATGATTTAAGGTTTGGGCGGGGCAGACAGTGGTCTTCAACAGATTTATTTGACAGCGTTGCTGGGGAGATGTCAGACGGTAATGACCCCCGGCCAATCCGAGCCATCCATCTAAATGACACGGCCGAGTAAGATCAAGAATTCTCCGTCAGACGAGCCGGCCGTCTGTTTATCAAAGTGTGATGTACTCACAGTCCGAGAGATTTTGTGTGGTCTTTTAGTGGATTAAACAGTGAGGATGTCCCAGGTGGCCGTCCGAGCGATTGATCAGAATTATTGATTAAGGATTTTAAATGTTGCCCAGAAACATACACACATTTTAGCTTCTCAAAGGGATGTTGTGAGTCTAATGCGAGCAGAAACATCAGACAAAATGTTCAAAAATTATGACAAAATGATGGTGACCCAAACACAGCTGAGCTGCATGTCCTGATTCATGTTTGCCCAGACAGAAGCACTGATGTTGTTTTCATAATTGTCTGTCTGGAACATGATACTATCAAACAACCAGATGCAAAAACACTTTTTTTACTTTATTTTACTTGCATATTTTTCAAAGTTCATTTCATAGACTTTAGATTCTTTCCAAATATATTTGCACATTGGGACATGCATATTAGAAATAGTGGGAAATTGTATCCTAGAAATTGGAAAAACCAGGGTGTGATTTTGTTTAATAAAAAATAAATAAATTATGAACCACAGGCTTACATTGATTATTCAGGCAATTAAGCACATTTTTGTAACTGATGAAATAAAATATGTATATGCACCTGCCCTGAGCGAGATACGAACCGCTTGGATCTGGCATGAGAGTCGGAGGCTCAAGGCTATGGGCTGTAACATCTGTTACTAGATCACTTCTTAAGGTTGAAGATTAAGGTTTCTTTTACTGGATAGCTATCACCGACTAGCTGGTCTCTGTTATCGAAACTTAATAAAACCATTACAGAACCATTACTATTAGAAAACAATGGTTTTACCACACGATAGTTTAACTATGGTTTTTGAAAATTTTGTGTTTTAGTTTTTTAATTTTAACTGTAGTAAAACCATGATTAATTTTTGTAAGTGAGACTACATTACTTCTTTATGCTTTTCTCCATATATGCAAAACACTTGATTATAATTATAATATTTAGAAAAAATTGCAATGCATAACGTACTCTCAATATACACGGCAAAAAATAAGCAAAAAAAATCTGCCAATGGGGTAAGCAAAAAAGTTTTTCTTAAACACTAAATTCATGAAAAATTCAAGACAAATTTGCTTATTATTTTTTTTTGCTTGTTTTATGCACAAAATCACTTAAATTTTATATTTTTAGTCTAAAAACTAGACTTATTTTCTTTGGTCGTTTTGCTCATCAAAAAACAGCATCTTAATTTAAGAATTTTTTGATATTTTTACTGAAAACAAGACAAAAATACTAAGATTTTTTTTCTTGAAAAAATTTTTTGTGCAGTGTAACAATTAAACACAGCAAAAAATGACTTTCTTACTTAACATTTTTGTCTTCTTTTTAGTAGAAATATCTGAAAATTCTTAAAAAAAAGCTGCTTTTTTATGAGCAAAATGACATAAGAAAATAAGTCTAGTTTATAGACAAAAATATACAATTCAAGTAAATTTTAACTTAAAACAAGTAAACAGATCTGCCAAAGGGGTGAGAAAAACAATCTAAAAATAAGTTTTCTTAAACACTTAATTTAAGCAACATTTTCTCACCCCATTGGCAGATAATTTAGCTTCTTTTAAGCACAAATTCACTTAAATTTTATATATTTTTGTCTAAATTCTAGATGTATTTTCTTGGGGCATTTTGCTCATCAAGAAAAATTTTTTTGATATTTCTACTGAAAACAAGACAAAAGTACTAAGAAAGTCATTTTTGCAGTGAAGGGGTTATATATGCCTACACTGTAAGACCTAACAGTTAACTTAACTCAAACCATTTAAGTAAACCGGTTGCATTAGACCATTTAAGTTTTAAAACACATAAATTTAATTATTGTGAACTGAAGTCATGTGCAGTTATGCACTTATATTTAAGTAGTCTGAACTTAAATATAAGTGCATAACTGCGTATGATTCAATTTGTTTAAGTTCACAGTACTCAAATGTATGTGTATTAAAGCTAATGCAACCGGTTTACTTAAATGGTTTGAGTTGAGTTAACTTTTAGGTTTTACAGTGTACAAGACGTCAGACTTAGACATTTTGTTTGATGACAGACTTTTGACCTCTTTTTTGCTTTCCCGTGTCATCCTGCGAGTTCCCCTGATCATGACTATAGTTTCTGCTGTCTCATCCTGAATGGTAATATTTCATGGATTTGTTTTCTGACAGTCCTGTAAAATACGATGATATGCTGCTTGCAATCCTTTTTATTTATTATTTGGCTGTATTCGCGCTGAAATAGACTATTGGTGCTTGGTGACATTTGGAAAATCTGGGCATGCATTAAAAAAGAATCATGACTAAACTCAGACGCACTGTCACCTATTGTCACATGAGCGGAAGATTTTACTTTGATATTAAATTATCTTTATTTTAGGCCATTTGATGATTATTATCCCACCGGGGATAAAACCGTACGTTAATTCATCAGAGGAAGGGATATAAAGACCAGAGGGGGTAACCCCCCCATCCCACAGCAACTCGTAAATTTTTTGTCAATACTAAAGATATCAAGGTTATATTTTTACACAGTGTTCTTTACGAAAACAATAAATCACAAAAAATTGACTTGGGTTTTCCAAGGTGAGGTCAGATATTTCTGTAACTGCACATATAAATCGCCAAGAGACTACTTAAAAAAAAACTAGCTAGCCATCCTGGATGTTGCTTGGCTCCTATTATTACATTATGGCATGATTGAGATGGTCATATCGGACAGTGTGGTCTCTTCATAGATGCTGACCTGTTTAATGACCACAGAGGGAGATCGTTTTAAAATTACATCCAGGTTTTTTTGTCATGTGACCTCATTACTGGGCCATTTGAAGCCATGCAGAGCACAGATGAAGCGCCACCTGCAGGACACTAAAAACATCTCTGTCCTTCCTTTGTTCCATCTTTTCCTCCCAGGTATAAATGAACATTTAGGGCATACTGTATTACATAACAGCTTACTTATGTGACCCTTACTGACCATGGATTACCTTCTGATCCATTGGTTTACCTTCTAATGCAATGTTGTCTTTAGGAGCAGCGCTCTGATTGGTTAAATTAGTTTTGTTGTAAGTTGAATAAAGGCGCACAAACGTCCTTTAGTTTTATTGTGGCACTGCAGCGCTCTGTAGATGTTACATTATTCAGCATTGAGATTTATTTACTTACATTGTCATATCAGACTGTGTTTGTGCATGCATGTGTATCCGTGTACGCCTGGTCACTGATGCTGTCTGAATTCTGATAGCTGTGTGCATGGTGTGAGGAGAGAAGCATAAACTAATGCAGCGTGCAGGTGCAATTCTCTTTCTCTCTCTTACTCGCTCGCTCTCTCACTCTCTCTGGTCTGAAAGCAACACAGTACTCCACTGAATAAAGATTTTGTTTACTATTATTATGTTATTACTATGAAAGAATAAAAACTAATGTTGTTTACGGATACTCATAATAGTGAAAATGTCTATCACAGCATCCCTAATCATACCTTATCTACAATTCACACAGATTCAACAGATAGATAGATATTAGATCAATGCATTGATCAAATGTATAACCATACGATGCATAAATATGCCACGCATGAAATATCGATACAAGGTGCCTTTATTTTGACACACTGTCTATGCATTTTCACCAAAGAAGACAGATGGGGATGCAAAAGCAGTGATAGCAGCTAAAAGACAGACACAGATAACGTTTTGTCTGCTGTTAGACGCTGTTTAAATATTGATAAATCTATCGATGAACTCCCAATCAGAAAACCTGGCTGAGAGAATCAATATCATATTTTATCAAAAGGAGATGTCCAATTTACACTCATATATACTCTCAATAATGCTGGATTCTTTTCAACCAAGCGTTGGGTCAACAAAAAAAAAACAGCAACTAGGTTAAATTAAGCCAGAAAATGTTTATATTGGACCCAACAATGGGTTAAAACAATCCACTCTGTTACATTGTATCACCATACTGTCTGCTAAGATGTGACATCACAAGTGTCTTAACTTTTTAAAGGAGGTCAGGTCAAGGCTAGGCTGATGACATCATCACCATATGGTCTGTAACACAACATTATAACACAATGTCCTTCACATTCTCACATGTGCCTTATGATTTATCATCATGGAGGTGCACGACATTTCAAATCAGTTTTATGAGTCAGTTTAACTGTTGTTGCTTCTTTTATGAGCTTAGTTTTATGGGAAAATTTTGTTTTTGTGAAGTTGCAGAAATGTGCATTTCTATAGCCTACACAGTGAACACTAACTGATATAACAGATCGTTTAGAGAAGAGGCGGTGTTGTTTTTTAATACAAGCTGTTTAGTTTGAAAGTCATACAGGTCAGTGATTTAATGATACATTTTGGGGGCAGGCACACAAACATACAAACTTTTTCTATTTCATAAAAGAGGAGTGTGTCTCTCTCTGCATCTCTTTACTGTCCTCCATAAGCTCATTAATAAATGTCATGAATTATTCATGAATTGAACTTTGTGATGGAGAGCACTATACCAAATGTTTAGAGAGAGAGAGAGAGTTGGCAATCTAACCGCCCCCAGAATTTCACCTATCATAAAATGTCATCGATGATAAAGTTGTACAAAGTATATTTGATTTTAACTGTAATCAGCTGTCAAACATTGTATCAAAATGATAATGTATTAACTACCACAAATTTGACATATTTTGTAGTTAAGAAAAACATGACTATTACTAATGTTCATATTATTATTTCTTCTAGAAACTAGAAGTTCTAGTTATTTTTTTAGGGCCTGTCTTGACAAGATACATTTTTTATGTTTAGTTTATAGACTAGTGGTTATCTACTACACGCATTCACAGACACACAGCTTGCCAACAGTAAATGTACTCGCACACAACCTGAATGTTCCTGAATAACAAGCAGTTTACTGCGCTAACCTCCAGACACAGACTGCTGAACCTCAAACTTGGGGAAAAACGGCTTCGAAATATCCAAACAGATGGAACAGAACAGCTCTGTCAGGGTGCTGAGAGGATTGAAATGGATGGGGAATAATTCTGTTTTACATGGCGTTCCTGAACAAACAAACCAAGATGGAATTCTGAAATTATTTCTCATGTAGTAACCGTGTCTAAGATATACTGACAGCAAAGAAACTCAAGATAGGAGGAGAAAAGAATGGAGAGGATAATGAGAGAATGAGATGATAAACAGAATGAGAGGGGGAGAGAATGAAAGAGGAGAAACAGAGCGAGAGGAGGAGGAGGAGCGAATGAGAAAGGAGAAGAGAATGAGAAAGGAGAAGAGAATGAGAGATGAGGAACAGAACGAGAGGAGGAGAGAATGAAAGAGGAGAAGAGAACAAGAGAGGTGAGAAACAGGATATGAGGATGATGAGAGAATGAGATGAAAAATAGAACAAGAGGGGGACGAGAGAATGATAGAGGAGAAACAGAAAGAGAACTGGAGCAGAGAATGAGAGAGAAGAAACACAACGAGAGGAGGAGGAGGAGAGAATGAAAGAGGAGGAGGAGAGAATGAGAAAGGAGAAACAGAACAAGAGGAGGAGGGAATGAGAGAGGAGAAACAGAACGAGAGGAGGAGAAGAGAATAAGAGAGGAGAAACAGAATGAGAGGAGAAGAGAATGAGAGAGGAGAAACAGAATGAGAGGAGGAGAAGAGAATGAGAGGGGGGAAACAGAACGAGAGGAGGAGGAGCGAATGAGAGAGGAGGAGAAGAGAATGAGAAAGGAGAAGAGAATGAGAGAGGAGGAACATAACAAGATGAGGAGGGGAGAGAATGAAAGAGGAGGAGGAGAGAATTTGAAAGGAGAAACAGAACAAGAGGAGGAGAAGGAGCAATGAGAGAGGAGAAACAGAACCAGAGGAGGAGGAGGGAATGAGAGAGGAGGAGGAGAGAATAAGAGAGGAGAAACAGAACCAGAGGAGAGAAAGAGAATGAGAGAGGAGAAACATAAAAACAGAATGGGAGAAGGAGGTAATGAGAGAGGGGCAGGAGAGAATGAGAGAGGAGAAACAGAATGAAATGAGTAGGAGTGAATGAGAGAGGAGAAACAGTATGAAAGGAGGAGGAGGGAATGAGAGAGGACAAAAACAGAATAAGAAAAGGAGGAGAGAATGAGTGAGGAGAAACAGAATCAAATGAGGAGGAGGGAATGAGAGAGGAGAAACAGAACAAAGGGGAAGAAAGAATGAGAGAGGAAAAACATAATAAGAAAATGAGGAGAGAATGAGAGAGGAGAAACAGAATCAAAGGAGGAGGAGGAGAGAATGAGAAAGGAGAAACAGAACAAGAGGAGGAGGGAATGAGAGAGGAGAAACAGAACGAGAGGAGGAGAAGAGAATAAGAGAGGAGAAACAGAATGAGAGGAGAAGAGAATGAGAGAGGAGAAACAGAATGAGAGGAGGAGAAGAGAATGAGAGGGGGGAAACAGAACGAGAGGAGGAGGAGCGAATGAGAGAGGAGGAGAAGAGAATGAGAAAGGAGAAGAGAATGAGAGAGGAGGAACATAACAAGATGAGGAGGGGAGAGAATGAAAGAGGAGGAGGAGAGAATTTGAAAGGAGAAACAGAACAAGAGGAGGAGAAGGAGCAATGAGAGAGGAGAAACAGAACCAGAGGAGGAGGAGGGAATGAGAGAGGAGGAGGAGAGAATAAGAGAGGAGAAACAGAACCAGAGGAGAGAAAGAGAATGAGAGAGGAGAAACATAAAAACAGAATGGGAGAAGGAGGTAATGAGAGAGGGGCAGGAGAGAATGAGAGAGGAGAAACAGAATGAAATGAGTAGGAGTGAATGAGAGAGGAGAAACAGTATGAAAGGAGGAGGAGGGAATGAGAGAGGACAAAAACAGAATAAGAAAAGGAGGAGAGAATGAGTGAGGAGAAACAGAATCAAATGAGGAGGAGGGAATGAGAGAGGAGAAACAGAACAAAGGGGAAGAAAGAATGAGAGAGGAAAAACATAATAAGAAAAGGAGGAGAGAATGAGAGAGGAGAAACAGAATCAAAGGAGGAGGAGGAGGGAATGAGAGAGGAGAAACAGAACAAAGGGGGAAGAAAGAATGAGAGAGGAGAAACAGAATCAAAGGAGGAGAAGAGAATAAGAGAGGAGAAACAGAAAGAGAGAATGAGAAGAGAATGATAGAGGAGAAACAGAATGAGAGGAGGAAAGAATGAGAGAGGAGAAACAGAATGAGAAGAGGAGAAGAGAATGAGAGAGGAGAAACAGAAAGAGAGGAGGAGGAAAGAATGAGAGAGGAGAAACAGAACGAAAGGAGGAGGAAGGAATAAGAGGGGAGTAGGAGAGAATGAAAGAGGAGAAACAGAATGAGAGGAGGAGGGAATGAGATAGGAGGAGGAGAGAATGAGAGAGGAGAAACAGAATGAGAGGAGGAGGAGAGAATGAGAGAGGAGAAACAGAATGAGAGGAGGAGGAGAGAATGAGAGAGGAGAAACAGAATGAGAGGGGAGAAACAGAATGAGAGGAGGAGGGAATGAGAGAGGAGGAGGAGAGAATGAGAGAGGAGAAACAGAACGAAAGGAGGAGGAAGGAATAAGAGGGGAGTAGGAGAGAATGAAAGAGGAGAAACAGAATGAGAGGAGGAGGGAATGAGAGAGGAGGAGAAGAGAATGAGAGAGGAGAAACAGAATGAGAGGAGGAGAAGAGAATGATAGAGGAGAAACAGAATGAGAGGAGGAGGAGAGAATGAGAGAGGAGAAACAGAATGAGAGGGGAGAAACAGAATGAGAGGAGGAGGGAATGAGAGAGGAGGAGGAGAGAATGAGAGAGGAGAAACAGAACGAAAGGAGGAGGAAGGAATAAGAGGGGAGTAGGAGAGAATGAAAGAGGAGAAGAGAATGAGAGAGGAGAAACAGAATTAGAGGAGGAGGGAATGAAAGAGGAGGAGGAGAGAATGAGAGAGGAGAAACACAACGAGAGGAGGAAGAGGGGATGAGAGAGGAGGAGAAGAGAATGAGAAAGGAGAAGAGAATGAGAGAGGAGGAACATAACAAGATGAGGAGGGGAGAGAATGAAAGAGGAGGAGGAGAGAATTTGAAAGGAGAAACCGAACAAGAGGAGGAGAAGGAGCAATGAGAGAGGAGAAACAGAACCAGAGGAGGAGGAGGGAATGAGAGAGGAGGAGGAGAGAATAAGAGAGGAGAAACAGAACCAGAGGAGAGAAAGAGAATGAGAGAGGAGAAACATAAAAACAGAATGGGAGAAGGAGGTAATGAGAGAGGGGCAGGAGAGAATGAGAGAGGAGAAACAGAATGAAATGAGTAGGAGTGAATGAGAGAGGAGAAACAGTATGAAAGGAGGAGGAGGGAATGAGAGAGGACAAAAACAGAATAAGAAAAGGAGGAGAGAATGAGTGAGGAGAAACAGAATCAAATGAGGAGGAGGGAATGAGAGAGGAGAAACAGAACAAAGGGGAAGAAAGAATGAGAGCGGAAAAACAGAATAAGAAAAGGAGGAGAGAATGAGAGAGGAGAAACAGAATCAAAGGAGGAGGAGAAGAGAATGAGAGGGGAGAAACCAAACGAGCGGAGAGAACGAGAAAGAGAGGAGAAACAGAACAGGAGGAGTTGTATTGCAGTAGGACACTTGTAGAGTTAAGAAGCAGAAAGTCATGTATAGACTCTCAGTGTTTCTGTGCTGTAGTTCACAGCAGTCACCTAATCAATGCTGAGTTTGCTGCTATAGATTTAAAGACGACGGGGTTTAGGGATCTGTCTTGTTTTCTCCCCTGATGATGATGATAATGACAGATCTTCAGTCAGCAGTCTCTCATCCCCAACACAAACAGCCCATAATTGCACTGCTGCGATGTGACGTCAAAGAAAATGATCCATACGTACGGTTCCTCTAAATCACATCTAAATGCACAGCAACTTGCTGATATAAAAGTGTGTTTCTTTAATACATATGCAGGCAAAGTGTAACAGACCCGCATAGGTAGCATTGATCCACTTTCTCTCATGTTTGTTGTCCTGTATGGTTTGTGTTTAGCTATAAAGGAGGTGGTAATCTAAACAGAAGGAGCTTTAGGATGCACGGACGCTGCTGGAAGTTGATTTTCTGCCCGAGCGTGCTGTTCTGCACCCACTGTGAAATTAATTGAGCTCATGGTCTCATCAGCGTCCACTCAAACACCACACGTACTGTGCGCGTGCTGGGCATTAAAACCAGGTCATTCTGGCCTGAATTGTTCCTGGATATCAGTACTGCAGTGTGTGTGCTAATAATCAGATACTTTTACTTTTTCAAATAACGTACATTACTTATCATTTTTTTAAATAAAGTTAACAGTATAATTTTTCACAACCATTTCTGTTTGATATTAGCATTTCTTAAAGTTTCAGTGATCGTGTTTCTCACGTGCTGGTTTATTGAAGGATATAGCGTCGTGTCCGATTCATACACAAACCTTGAGTTTCATCATTGTCTCTGGTCTGTTTCATCACTTGCATCAATCTCTCTCACTTATGTAGTAGATCAATCACAGAACGGCCAAAACAGAGACGTAGCCGAAAATAAATATAGCCGCTGACCTGAAAAGAAATGAGGTGGTCAGCTTTATGGAGAGAATCAACTTACGCGCTTATGAGAAAGATAAGGAGTTACATGTGGACGTGCTTCACCACCTGGGGGAATTTAAACACGAATTGAAACCCCACGGACAAAATCTGTGCTGACCCAAATCAGGGCAGGCTCTTGGCATGGGCAGTGGTGGCAAACGTCTGTCTTGCCCGTCCAATTAAAATTTTAAGATTTAAAATAAGATTTACACTCTCGACTCATGTCTGTAGCGGAGAATCTGACTGATGCTACACGAGATGTTAAAGCAGAATGACTTCTGTGCAATGTGTAGCTTTTAGCCTCAGTTATTTCTGATGACCTGGAACAAACTCTACTTTCCACACAATCCGTCTCCCTCCACCTTAATTCCCCCAAATTACGTTACAGGACTTTACTTAAATTTAAATGCACCGTTCCAGTCATTTGTGTCCATTTAGCAGTCATTTAATGATGGATGGTCCTTTCGCTTCTCAGGGTAAGCAATTACTGAGGTCTTTGGGCAAAAATGCAACCAAGACGAATAAAAATGGCACCTACATTCAAGACAAGAAAGCAAACATGACTCATTACCATTAAATCTAAAATGATTATGATCATAATTAAAATCAAAATGAAATGTGAAAATGCATTGATGGCAGCATTAGATTTAGATCAGTTCACGTTGCATCAGTTTACTTTATATGCATTTGTTTTGCTGTGCCTGTTGTGCATAATGAATGTAATGGCTAATAAGTGGTGTTTAAATGATTTTTAGTGCAAATTGTTCACAATTGTTGTTCACAGTTGTTGTACTTATCATAAACAACAGCGTTCAGATGCAAATAAGAGATTCATTGTACTGTAAAGTCAGACTTATCAGTATATACTGTCGCAGAAGTGAGTCATTAACTGTTTCAGTGTTGTCGCTTTTTTATATTTATTTGTTTGATTAATCAATTTCTTTATTAATGCACGAAACAGCAACCTTATAATTCATACATTTTCTCAGTTTGTTTATATGGCTAGCAAAAACATTGTTTTAAAGTAAATTTGAATCTACGTTTGTGCATATATATATATATATATATATATATATATATATATATATATATATATATATATATATATATATATATATATATATATATATTGCCCACCCAGGATATCTGCCAGCCCACCCTTCTACAGCCTGCAAGAACCGCCCTTGACCCAAATAATGAACGTACAAAAACTGAGATGCATTTATATGAAAGGAAAAGGAAATCTGAAATGAGATCTTTTTAATATCTCACTTGATTTCTGACAGCGATGAGATCAAATAGTGAGCAAATTCAAATTTGCTGAGACGTCTGTCTCTTGTTTCTCAGATTTAGAGAAGATCCAAGATGAATCACTTTATTGTTCTTCTTATTTTATAAGTTGCTTTAAATAAAAGTATTTGATAAATGCTTAAATGTAGAACTTAAACTCCTTAAGTCTTCAATTAAATGTCTTAATACTCAAACTTTTCTTACTTCAAATGATAAGCTTTGCGTTTTATGTTTCGAAAGAAACAAAGTTGATACTTAAATACAATATAAGTATGTTGAGCTATGAAGAAAAAACATCAGAGAAATCAAATTTCAAACTCAGACATTCATATATGCACGCACACACACATGCACAAACACACACATCTCTATTAGGGTCAGTGTTTTCTGCAATGCAGAGACTGTGAACTAGATCGTGAGAAGCTGATACTGGGGCAATATTACGTGCTTGTGAAGGGTAAATATACCTGCCTTATTTTACACGCAGATTAGTGTGAGCAGGTGGCATCATATACCTGTCTGTGTTCCAGTTAAACAACTTCTGTTCTCTTTAAATGAAAGTAAAGTGCACAGAAGAAACTCGCATACTTCTCTGGACTGCAGATCTGAGCTTTTAATGTTAAAACATTTTCAACGCTTGTATACTTATTGTGTAGTGCATATACTCTAGGTATTGGCTTTGTAAAAGTGTATATGTATAAAATCAATGTAGATAGTGGGGCTGGAATGACTCTGAAGTATTTCATTATTTTCAAAATACATCAATACAGAAAAATCTATCTGTTATTCTGTTTCTGAAATTGCATACTTTTCACTATAGTATGCAACAAAATAAAAGTGATAATATGCTTCTGCCAAGATTTCTCAGTATGCACTACATGAACACTTTTATATCCCACAAGGCCACGGGACCTGAGGATCCCACAAAAAAATACATGCAGCTGAAGAAAGCGTTGGCGCATGTCGTGGACATCAAGCACTTTAAACCATGGAAGTGTAACGCTATGAATGCACAGAGAGACAAAATAAACACGTCAGGTGGAGCAGAGAGGAAAAAATTACTTAACTTTCATTAATAAAAAAATCCAGATAATTTACTCCCCCATGTCATCCAAGATGTTTATGTTTTTCTTTGTTCAGTCGAAAAATAAATTACGTTTTTGAGGAAAACATTCCAGGATTTCCCTCCAAGTAGTGAACCTTAGTTTACAGTTTCAATCCAGCTTCAAAGGGCTCTAAACGATCCCAACCATGACATAAGGGTCTTATCTAGCAGAACCATTTGCTGCGTCCGAAACCGCCTACTACATACTATATAGTACGCGAAAAGCAGTAGGCGAGGCGAGTAGTATGTCCGAATACATAGTATTCGAAAAACAGTATGCGAAAAGTACCCGGATGACCTACTACTTCCGGTTAGATTTTGCAGTGTGCATACGATGGACGCTTCACTATCCCATGATGCCCCGGACGAGGAGTTATCCAACGAAGAAGAAGAGGCACGCGGCTGTTTTCGCCATGGTTTTCGCGCTGAAATGACATGACGTGATGACGACGTATGTCACGTGATGTAGCAAGATGGCGGATGTAGTACGTCCGAATCTCATTCATACTACCAGGATTCATACTATACAGTACCTACTGTTTTAACGGCAAGTAAGTAGGTACTTCATCTAATTCAGTACCTACTATACAGTATGCGGTTTCGGACGCAGCCATTGTCATTTTTACCAAAAAAGTACTTTTTAACCACAACTTCTCATCTTGAACCAGCACATGAAACTAAACTTTTGATTTTTTTTTACTCCAATGCCACCTTAGGGGCTCTGTACTTTTTCGTGTCACCTGCACAAATTTCTATAAATAGTTTTTCGTGTCCCTGGCACGACTTTCTTTTTCGTGTCATTTTATGTATTGTTTTCAAATTTTTCCTATTTTTAAATCATTGTCGCTTGGGGTTAGATTTGGGGTTTGGGTTAGGATGTACTTTTATGTATGTTTTTCTTTCGCTTTAAAAACTATTCTCGCCTTGAGTTCTAAAATGGAACAGAAAGTGATTCTAACCCCAACCCCAAGCGACAATGGTAAGAAAAAAGAAAAAAACAATGAGAAAACAATACATAAAATGACACGAAAAAGAAAGTGGTGACACGGACACGAAAAACTATTTATAGAAATTCGTGGCGGTGACACGAAAAAGACATTCATGCTCAACGCACGAAAAAAGCTGAATTTCGTGCCATGGACACAAATAAATTAATCAAATTTTGTGTGACTATAAATCTGTACTAATTAATGTCTTTGTGTCAGTTTATTGTTTAAAATGGTCCACAAGTGTGCGTTTCACATATGCTGGCGCGTCACACAGCTAGTGCAAGACGAGAATTTGGTTGTTTAAAAGTGGAATAGTATTCAAATTACTTTTACACTTTAAAACACTTAGAATATATTAAATGTGGTGTATAGTCAACTAGTCAACAAATTCATTTGACACTGTCTATGTTTTTGATAGTTTAATAATATAATTGATGAATATTGAAGTAATTTCTGCATGTAATAATGTTTTATGTGAAAGTAAAGAGTTACTGTCAGTTTTGCTCTACTGCTGTTTGTTCCTGCAAATGGTTTTGGTATAAAGCTCTGTGCAGACTCAAGTGGATATAAATCACTACCTCCAGGCTGTTTCTTTGCGGTTTTATGGACTGGCCATACTTTGTGCGACGCATTTATTTTACAGTAGGAAAGAAAAAATCTGGTTGTTTGAGTTGTGAGTCTATGGGGAAGCCTGGGTGATTGTGAGACTCATGGCTTAAATTTATGAACCAGTCTGGCTCAGGTGGATAAAATACATCTTCGTTTGGGCAGAATTGAATGCTTGAAGAAATGAGAAATGTTTGACTTAAAAGCAGACTTTGGTGTTTTTGCAAACCTGAGCACAGATTTCTTAAATCTAAGGTTATTTCATACATTATGCAAGTGAAAGTCTCTACTTGTTCCCACTTTCATCTCACTGCTGTTCAAGAGAAACAGTTTTGGATATGCACAGCCATTGCTCAACTTTTAAGTTGTTGAAATCAAAGTTAAACCACCACACGTACGAAAAACAGCATGTCCAATCCTGTTCCTTCACTAAAGCCCTGTCGTACAGAATGGAGGATATTGTATGATTATAATCAGGGTCGGCACACATCCCAATGAGCACAGGAGTGTGCGGTCTTGACCTTCTTGAGCAGATCGGCTGCTTGTTTCTCCTTCACTTAAACGCTTCAGGCTGTTACACTGCAGACGTCCTAATATCGCAGACATCAGCTACATGTTAATGACCTCATTACATGAGACCTTGAGAATGTAAATCAAGCGTTTATCGCCCCGTTAGAGCGGTTGTGAGGTGCCGTGGCACATTTCAACATAAAATGTGGAGATTTGATGACATTTACGTTGCTTTCGAGGGCTAGCTGTGAGATTATACGGAGAGACACTTGCGTCCGGAGTACTGCGTGCAGCAACTCTCAATAATGGTTTAATAAATTTTGCAGCAATAAAATCACCTGTGATTGTTCAGTGAAAGCTTGTAAGAGGGGCAATATTTAATTTTCTCATTTCTCTTTGTCTTTTAAAGTCACACTACTTTATTCGCACATATAACAATTGTTAATGAGTGCTGGTTAAACCACCGTAACAGTATTGAGTTCATTTTCTTTGACCTCATTTCCTGGTGATGTGAGTTTATAATTAGCAGTGTTTGCAAAGACATCACTAACTGCTGCTCTTATAGTAAATCCTTTTAACAAACTCCTAATGTTATGTATTCAACTTTGGCATTAACCTTGAACCGTTTGTACTTTAGACATGAATGATGCATCAGATTGCATGCAGTTTAATTTATTTGTAAGGCTATGTTTACACGACATCAATGTGGTAAAAAAATGAAAAAGTTATTTTGCGTTTTTGTAGACACGACAATGCTGTCAGAAAGATCTGTGTTTACGTGAATCCGTGAAGACGGCTGAATAGGCTGTATTACATGTGCCAGGCCAGTAGTTGGCGATGCTACTTTGTATAGAAACACTACACACATGCGTACATACACATTTTTAACTGAGCGATAAATACAAGCTTTTTTGTTTAGACGGGTGCTGATAAATTTGTAAAACTATGTTGGAACCGCGTAAATAAACTCGGTAGCTTGAGCAGTACAAACACAGTCCTGTAGGCTGCCATTGTTGTTTTGGTTATACTCACAACACATTCAAATACAAAACACGCGTTGCAAATCCTCACAACACAAACAATTGCAAATCCTCACAACACATTCAAATACAAAAACTTGTTGCAAATCCTCACAACACAAACAATTCCAAATGCTCACAACACATTCAAATACAAAAATGCATTGCAAATGCTCACAACACATTCAAATACAAAAACGCATTGCAATCCTCACAACACAAACAATATTGAATGCTCACAACACATTCAAATACAAAACACGTGTTGCAAATCCTCACAACACAAACAAGTGCAAATCCTCACAGCACATTCAAATACAAAAACGCGTTGCAAATTCTCACAACACAAACAATTCCAAATGCTCACAACACATTCAAATACAAAACACGCGTTGCAAATCCTCACAACACAAACAAGTGCAAATCCTCACAACACATTCAAATACAAAAATGCATTGCAAATCCTAACAACACGAACAAATACAAAAACACATTGCAAATCCTCGCAACACAAACAAATACAAAAACTTGTTGCAAATCCTCACAACAAACTATTGCAATGCTCACAACACATTTCAAAACAAAAAACCTGTTGCAAATCCTCGCAACACAAACAAATAAAAAAATTTGTAGCAAATCCTCACAACAAACTATTGCAATGCTCACAACACATTTAAAAACAAAAAACTCGTTGCAAATTCTCTCAACACAAGCAAATACAAAAACGCATAGCAAATCCTCGCAACACAAACAAACACAAAAACAGGTTCCAAATCCTCACAACACAAACAAATACAAATACGCATTGCAAATCCGCGCAACACATTCAAATACAATAATGTGTTGCAAAACTTCGCAACACATTCAAATACAAAAACGCATTGCAAATCCTCACAACACAAACAAATTCAAAGTCAGGTTGCAAATCCTCGCAACACAAACAAATACAAAACACGTGTTGCAAATACTTACAACACAAACAAATTCAAATTCACTTTTGGTGATCACCCTGAAACACTTCAATTGTTGTTTGTTCTGATTGCAGCACATTTTTGTATTTGTTTGTGTTGCGAGTATTTGCAGTGCATTTATGTATTTGTTTGTGTTGCAAGGATTTGCAACACATTTCTGTTTTTGTTTATGTTGTGACTCCTGTCAGCCACCATTCAAACCGCATAAAAACATTTCCATATACCGTTGAAATCATTGTAGTATAAATAACCCACAATTATTCGCACATAAGATTTTGTTGAACCAGGCAAAAAATAGAGTCATAGACATTTATGGTTGGGCTCTCTGATGTTTGTAAGGCTTGTAGGCAGCCATCCAATAATTCCCTGGAAACCACTTGGAATGCCCTAGCAACCGCAGTGCAATGCCTTAACAACCACCCAGAGCACCTTATCATATACAGAAACATAATATACACCACCAGGGAACTACACTGCGACCAAAATGGTTGCATATGCGACCTTTTGAACTGCCATTGCGACCGTAATTTTTAATGGGTCGCAAATGTGCTACCTAATGTTTTAGACAATATGCTATGATTTACTATGAGCATTTATTAAAACAAAAATGTGGATTTTAAGAATACGTTTTATAATGTGCTCTGAGCCATCAACACGTTGGCTTCATTTTGCGTGAAAGCACGTTGTGTCCCTATGAGTGTGTGTTCGCGTGCTCTCTGTTTCTCAATGAATTTGGTGCGACGCAAAGCAAGCTCAGTGTCTTCCATGTTTCTGAACTTGAGCAGAGGTCTTTCTTCACTGAGGATGCGGGATCCGTATGGTTCCGGGTTTATATTTGGTTTATAAATGGTCAGTCGGGTCTGGTTAGGACCTAGTTTAATTACTTTGGGTCCCAAGTCTGATTAATATTGTGTGTAAAACCCGAGTCGATCGGAAAACGGCCATGAGCGCTACCGCGCTAAAGCTCGAGTGCAGTTTCAGCGTGCCACCGGTTTCTATGGCGATGGTTCTTGTTACGACCACGCGCTGCATTTTCTTTCTCACATTTTTTTAATAATCTTATTATTAATTAACCATATCTTTTCTTTGCACAGAGATTGTAGCAAAAAAGCAGTGCTAATGTCAAGCCCATATTGCACTGAACGAGCAAAGCTTAAGCTGACCCGGGATATAAAAAACGTAAAGCAATGTAAAGTCTGTCATCGGGACAGCAAGTAGACTTTTAAATTTGAAATAATTAGTGGATTAAGCTTTTTTTAGTCGGCAAGAGAGAAATAGAAAGATAGAACATAAGCAGTAAAAGTGCCCATCTAATAGAAATTATAACCATCATAACATCAGTCACATTTATAATCTATAGACCTGCACTGTCTATTAATAGGCTATACATAGTATTGTATTATATTGAGTTTGATAAAAGGGGTCTAATTGCTTCATATATCAGTGCAAAAACAGTAAGTGTTTTCGTGGTGCTTTGACAAACAGTGTCAGCTTTGTCAATGGCAAAGAAAGTTTGGGGTGGTTAGATTAATGAACTATAATGTGAAATTAATATTAATTTTCAATGAATCAAAGTATTGTGTTGTGTCACACATTATTAGTTCTACATCACATGTATAGTAGACCATTATTTGTCAGGGGGTAATAATTGCCCTTTTCACCGGCTACCATCACAAGTAAATTTCAGATCTGTGGGAAACACTGCAACGTTTAAGAAAACAAGAAGGCATGTGGTTTAAAAGATGGCAAGTAAAATTAAAAGCATATCTGTATGCAATACAGTTTCATTATTGTTCATTATTATCCAGAGCGCCTTAATATAACTTGAAAAAAATATGTGCGACCAAATCATATTTTGCGCAAGTAACTGAAAAAGTTGGTAGCGCAAGTGCCACCAGTGGAAAATGTTAGTGTAGTTCCCTGACCACACTGAATACTTTAGCGAGCACTTACACTGTAAAAAAAAATCCGTAGAAATTACAATGTTATTGCAGCTGGGTTGCCGGTAATTTACCATAGATTTCAATTTATGTTATTTACTGGCAAGAGTTTGTTCAAAGTTAAATACATTTTAAATATTAACAAGTCTTTATCTTTACAGAATAAAACTATACAATAACAGTCTCATGCAAAGCATTCTGGGAACCAGAAATCATCATCAACCTTTTTCTGTTTTTTGCTTCAGATTTTGTTTTGCCCAGAACGTTTTGCTTGATGCTGTTTTTTTAGTTTTACTCTGTAAAGACAAAGACTTGTAAATGTTTAATGTTCATTCAACTTTGAACAAAATTTTGCCAGTAAATAACATACATTTAAATCTACGGTAAATTACCGGCAGCCCAGCTGCAATTTCTACGGATTTTTTTTACAGTGTAGCACCACCGGGAAGCACTGTCATCTTCAGCGAATGTCACCTTCTAGTTTGCATGTTAATGTGTGCGCATGATTTGTGTGACTAATATGTGCACACATACTTGAGTAAATGGATTAGTGTTAGTTTAACCGAGTTAAACCTTTCACCCATTAATTACAGGGGTCGTTCATAAGTATGGTACAGTAAGGATTCGACAGTGAGCGTCTCTAATTACAGAATACCGCAAATTTCTCCACCCACTCCTGATGTCACTTTTAAAAGCCCCATAGAGAAGAGCACAGAAGCCCCCTGCGGCCCCCAGGGGTCAGACGTCGCACAGTTAACCACGCTAATTTGGATCTTAAACAGTAGGCAGAGATTCAAGGTTTAATGCAGAGGGTGGTGTATGTAAATTTGTTTTTGTGTATTTTTTAACAATGTAGTTTCCTGTTGTTAGAGGTTCAAGCAGGAAATGATATAAATCAAAGAAACAGAGAAAGTGGATTCTTATTGCTCATAATTAAAGTTAAAGAAATTAAGGGAATTAGATTATAATCCATTTATGAGGATAGTAACATTTGCAATAATACCATTATTATATTATTTAAGATATGCATTCAATAATTTTCCCGTTCTCTGTGAATTTTTCTTTTCGTCTTTTTATTTAGTTTACACCAAAAGTCTCTTACAGTTTAATGCAGTTTCACAACAGAACCTTGACGTTTCTAAAAGAAAAATCTCTACCATATATCTGTTCAATAACCTTGCAATGCTGACTGTAGAAAAGGCTTGTGTGTTTCTACAGATTCAGTTTGATATATGGCTCTGTGACACACCAGCAGCTTTGAGGGCAGCGAGATAAAGGAAATGAAATTAACTGCGAGGGATTTTATTTAACACCTGACCTCATTTATTCAGTCTGAATAGTGAATTCTGTTGTGTTACAGTACATTGCTCTCTCTGTATGAGAGATCAGCCTTATCGTTAATTAGGTATTTTACTTTACTGTTTTTCATGTAACGATTTATCCGTTTTCTGCTGATTACGGGGGGTGGGTGGGCTAAATCTTTTTCATGCATTTTGACCTATTAACTGTTAAAGAGTTAAAGTCTTCAAAAAAGTGCCAAAAAAGCAGATGGACGCCTGACAGAGTATTTCTGTGTCGAATGCACTTCACCAAGTTTCGGAAAATGTTCATATGTAACAATTTTGCTTTGTGTCTTTTATGGGCAATTGCAGGAAGTACAGTGGAAGTCCTTATATGGGCACATCACACATACTAGCGCACACACACACCAAACAAGAGCTGACACAAAATCAACTGGGGCAGTCGCCAGTAAGTGCATATAATGTAAACGACATGAACATGAAGGGAATCATAAGTTGTCTAGAGATAGTGGGATAATGTTTTGTGTGTGTTGCTTGTCTTGTGACTCGGTCTGCCTGTGGTACGCCACCAGGGGCTCGGGTTTTTTCGGGAAAGTAATCTGTCTTTTATAAATCTGATCAAACTAAAGACTCTTCAGAGATATGAAGGATGCAGTACTACTCTACAGTTTGATTGGTTGATTTTCATTTATTATTCCCTGCAGCTTAGATGTCATTGAGAATGGGAAATGTAGGTTTCTTTCCATTTTAAAATATGTTCTGTGATATTGAAGATATTGAACCTTGTGAGATTAATGTCAAACTTATTTCGGAGCTCCCGCTTGTTCACAGGAGCCATGATGACATGAGACTCGGTTGAGCTATTACATCCTGAAGTATTATTGGATTTGGGTTATACCAACCCTCTGACATTATAGTTTAATCCTGTATGAACAAGAAATCATACATGAGATCTCTTTATTATTTCAAATTTTCTCCTGAACAACTGAGATTAAATGTAGATCAAATGCAAACTTGTCTTTAATACAGTTTTAGATAAAATTCAGCCCAGATTTGTACATTTAAAAGAAATATTCAATATGAACCCTAAACCTAACTTGTTTGTCTTATTTTTATCTATTTAGTTCTGAAATGTATGAATGAACTATGCAACAAAACGTTTCTCTAGGATGTTTGATTTCTTTTGTTCTCCAAACATTTAGTTTATAATAATAATAAGAATTATTCCCAGAAAATTACATTGTATTGCTCAGTGGTTTCTCTTTCATAGCTCTCGATTTCTCATTTATATGACAGTTTTGTGTATTGTAAATCATGTATGTGTGTGCACATTTTAAAGAAATGTTTTGGTTACAGGCTTCGCCATACTTGTACATCTGAGCACAGTTACACTGAAAAAAAAAAACATGACTTTCTTTCTTAGTACTTTTGTCTTGTTTTCAGTACAAATATTTAAAAATTCATTTTCTTGATGAGCAAAATTAAATAAAGTCTACAGTTATTACACACAAAAAAAATTATATTTAGAAAAATCTGCCAATGGGGTAAGAAAACAACTTTAATCACTACATTCAAGAAAAATTAAATAATTTTATTTTCTTGTTTTCAGTACAAATATCTAAAAATTTTAATTAAGTTTAATTAAAAATTAAATATATTTTTTTCTAACCCCATTGGCAAAGTATTATTATTTTGCTCGTGTTAAGCAAAGATTCACTTAAATTGGTTTATAAACTACACTTATGTTTAGGTCATTTTGTTCATCAAGAAAATACTAAGCAAGAACGTCAGTTTTTGCAATGTAGAGATACGTGAGATTTTTTTAATCTCAGAAGCAAGCAACTTAAACCAAAATCTCCATTTGCACTAAAATAAGCAACTGCAATATTAGGGGAGAGCGGGGGCAAATGTACCATTTTTTCAGGAAAACTTAATTTTAAAAGAAAAGGTTTAAGACAGAGAGATATTTTTGCTGTGGTCAGTAACTCACAAGTGTGGTCTATCAATACCAGGTGGAATTAAAAAAAAAAGTAAAACGGCTTCAGTATAAATTCACTTTAAACATAAGGGGCCCTATTTTAACGATCTGAAACGCAAGTGCGAAGCGCAACGCGCAAGTGACTTTGTGGGCGGATCTTGGGCGCTGTTCCTATTTTCCCGGCGGGAGAAATAACTCTTGCGCCGGGCACAAATCAATAAGGGGTTGGTCTGAAGTAGGTTCATTATTCATAGGTGTGGTTTAGGCGTAACGTCAAATAAACCGATCAGAACGCTATCCAACATTCCATTTAAACGCAAGGGCGCAAGTTCCATGACGGGTTGCTATTATTATGACGGATTTACCAGGCGTACGCCAGGAGCGGTTCACAGCCGAGGAGACCGACGTTCTTGTAAGAGCAGTCAAAGACACAGAAGTTGTTTTGTATGGGGATGGGAGAAACCCGCCCAAATCAGCGTCGGTTAAACAGGCGTTAGAGGAAATAGCCACAGTCTCATCAGCTGGCATCCCCATCTTTGCGCCAAGCGCTACAATGATGTCAGGAGACGGGGGAATCCCAAGCTTCCCAGCATAAATCGGGCACGCCGTGTAACGGGAGGTGGATCTGCCTCTACACAGGACCTGACGCCAGCAGAGGACATCGCTGCGTCCACCCTCACCGCTGAAAGGGTTTGGGGGCTTTGAAATCGGACCCAAGAAACGCAAGCAAGGTCCAACCCCAAAGAACACTTACAAATCAAGTTCATATACATTAAGGTTTCTTATTAAAACATTTTAATTATTATTTACATACAATAAGCGTAATACAGCCACACAACAAACTTATGAAAATATTTTAATTGTTATTTGCATGAGAATTTTTTAACGCAGCCACACAATAAATAAAAACTATCACCACAATGCTCACCACTATGATTTCCCTTATCTCATGTGTTAATATTTTTTAGTGTAACAATTTATGATTTGCAAAAATAACTGTTGCATCTGTGTAGATTAGATAAGCAAAGTGTGTGCGCGTTGTGCACGCTATACATTATGGTCAAGCATGCGCCCTTAAAATAGCATAATGAACAACGCGCAACGCGCCACTGACTTTAAACTTTTTTTTCTGCTCAGTGGCGCAATTGTTTTTTGAAACTGCAAAATAGCATCAGGGAACAATTCACTTCTTGGGCCCTATCTTGCACCCAGCGCAATTGACTTTGTCAGTGACGCATGTATCATTCGTATTTTGCACCGGCGCACAGCGGGTTTTTCCCTCCACAGACGCACGTCGGCAAACTAGGGAATGAACTTGCGCTCCCTGGGCGTGTTCCTTACTTTCGACCCCGGGGGAGGGGGGGGGGGGTAACACAACAAAACAAGATTGATTTTTGTGTTACACTTGTTTTTATTAAATATACATGACTATGACCTAGTTAATATATAACTGCAAACATATTTTGTAATTTATCTCCGTAAAAATAATGAAATTACATTTTCATTTTAAATTTCAGTTTTATCAAATGTTTCAAAGGTACAGAGCCCCTAAGGTGGAGTAAATTTTTTTGTAATTTATTTAAGTTTAGTTTCATGTGCTCACGCGAAACCTTCATATGCAGAATTTTTTTTAAAGTTTAGTTTTGCACACGTGAAGCTTTCGCGTAAGCACATGAAACTTTTGCTTAAACGTGATCGTTTTTAACTTTATTTAATTGTTCTCCATGTCCCCTTAGGGGCTCCGTACAAAAACAACCAACCGTACAAACTTAAATTGTTGAGAATAAAACTTTTTTTCAACAGTTTGAACACTATGAAAATTAAATTAAATCAAATTAGAATAATATAAATTTTCACATTTTCAACATAATTGTAACACATGAAACCAGAAACACAACGGGTTATAAGAAAAAATGACCGCTTTAGGAATTTATTTATCATGGTTGAAATCAGATTTCTGGATCTACACGCGGAAAACGGTGAGTAAATAACGCAATATTTGTCAGCTCTGTCAGGGGTTGTGTGCATAAGATGCTGTCGTAGTTTAGGATGCAAATGTTATCAGGGCTCGGAGAAAATCGATTTGTTACTTTTGTCCTGCGTTACTTTTGCCCCGGTTCTCCCCTACCTCATTTAAGATTGTTCTGTTATTCCCAAAAGTTTTCCTTTTCAGGATTTTTCCAACATGAACTCATTCACAATCTCTAAACTAGATCTCAGTCCTCACTGCAGCAGTTTAACGTGAACAGGTTTTAGTCCTCAAGACACGCGACACGGCTGCTCTCGATATCTCCTGTCACGTCATTTATCTTCAGGGAAGTTTCCATAGAGACCCGTCTTTGTAAATCGTGCTTTATTACATGGTGGGCTTGAACAGGTGCTGGACTGACGGGCAAACCTACACTGTAAAAAAAAATCCGTAGAAATTACAATGTAATTGCAGCTGGGTTGCCGGTAATTTACCGTAGATTTAAATTTATGTTATTTACTGGCAAGAGTTTGTTCAAAGTTAAATACATTTTAAATATAAACAAGTCTTTATCTTTACAGAATAAAACTATACAAAAACAGCCTCATGCAAAGAATTCTGGGAACCAGAAATCATCATCAACCTTTTTCTGGGTTTTGCTTCAGATTTTGTTTCCCAGAATGTTTTGCTTGATGCTGTTTTTTTAGTTTTACTCTGTAAAGACAAAGACTTGTAAATGTTAAATGTTCATTTAACTTTGAACAAAATGTTGCAATAACATCAATTTAAATCTACGGTAAATTACTGGCAACCCAGCTGCAATTTCTACGGATTTTTTTTACAGTGTATTTGCACCCTGATACCTGCCTGCTTCACATCTCTGGCTGAAGAGTTACCGTATAATAGCACAAGTGTTGTATTGAAAAGGGAACAGGGCGTCCTGTGTGCTGCCTGATTTATTGTTACAGGGGGTTTTAGTTATTATAGTGGACTAAAATGATTTCTTGTTATTTCATTGGCAGATTCTTTCATTTAAAGCAATTGCATTTGATCACTATTTGTGTTTTTCTAATCAAAACCATGACCTTGGCATTGGTCGTTCTCCCATGTCGACCATTAGAAACATCACAGTTTTACAATTGGTGGAGCATTGCATTAGTGGCACAAAGGTCATAGGTTCAATTCCCGCGGTACACACCTGCTGATAAAAAACATTAAAATGTGCTGTGAGTCGATAAAAGCGTCTGCCAGATGCATAAATGTAATTTCGCTTTTAAAAGCATTTAATTCGGTGGCAATAAATTTGTGGTTTTTATTTTTAACTATAGAGGTTGGGAGGTCCGTGTCTGCTTTCAGTTTAATGATTCGACTCCTTTTGCATTTAAATGTGACAGTAATGATACTTGGATCCACTTTATGACTGATAGATCTATCTAGTACCTCACTAAACACATTTATCTCACCCTAAAGGAGCATCGCAAGCGATCTCATTCTCTTTATAAAGCCGTGCCGTCACACAATCTGTCATAGTTCATCTTTTCATTCCATAACTAAACGTCTCATATGTCTTAATACTTTAGGCCCTACGAGACTCGTGCGATCAAATCTCACCTCATTTAAACAAAGCGTTATGGGCTTTTGACTTTCCTCAGCATTATAAATACAGGTTTAATTTGCTAGAGAAGCTTCTGTCGGCCCCTACGGGCACCTTCGGTAGCGGTTTGTGTTGAAATGGCATCGGATCATGGTAAGTGACGGCTTTTACCTTTTGCCTGCCAGGGAAAAATTCATAATAAAGCTTTTGATTTAAATAAATGTCTCTCTTACTTCCACCCAGAGAGGAACATTTATCTTGTTATAGGTGTGAGATACTTGGTAATAGGGACAAATGTAGTTGAATTCGTGCAATATGTGGCTCCGGTTCGGCTTTTTCAAACACACATACGCACACATTTAATGAACATTGATCTGAAGTGTTTTTAGACACAAACTGCAAATCTTATGTATGTGTTGTTTTTGCCACTTTAAACAAAAGACGGCCAGCTGGAAAAGAGAAAATATTGTGGCTGCATTCGACTTTGAGTTGGGAAACAATTTACAATTTTACTTCAGAAAGTGCATTACATTATAATTCTGCTTTTTCATGCTGTGACATTTTATGCTTCTATTTGTGTATTTACTTATTTACTACATGAATTGTCTGCATGGCATTGCATGACATCAGTACCCCCTAGAGAGGCACAGCATGCATTTCGACAGGTTTCGGGCATTGTCCTCTATCTTAAAAGCATGTGTAGGTGTGTTAAACTCAATCTGAAGTTGTTGTTCCCATCTCTGGTCGCACATCATACACCTCTGTGATGTTACATATGGACCCTCACTGACCCCGTAGAGATTAGATGAAAGTTTACAAAAACATATCAATAAATGTGTCTGTGATGCTCAGTTAGGTTTCAAATCAGATCAGCAGGTTTTGAGTGTTTCCCACAGATATGAAATACGCTTGTGGTGTTAGCCGGTGAAAAAGGCAATCTTACCCACCGACAAAAAAATGGTTTACTGTACGTGCGACAAAGAACTTATGTGTGACACAACACAATACTTTGATTTATTTGTTATTCTTTATTATATTAACATTTATATTAATTTTCATATTAATTTTTTTATAAATCCAACCATCCCAAACTCTCTTTGCCATGAAGCAGTACTTGTGTAAATGACACCTTTTATCAAACTCTATTGAATACAATCATATATATATATATAGTATATTAATGAAACAATAATAATAGACAATGCAGGTAAATAGATTATAAACAGGTCAAGAGATTATAAATGTGATGTAGTGAAGGCATGGTATAGTATAGTTAAGTACAGTATTGCACGTATGGTATAGTATGGTATAGTATAGTATGTAGGGTTGTGCCGATAGACGACACTATTGTTGCAGATGGTGATAGCTTTCCTCCCAATTACTGGCTTGTTTCCCCGCTTAGCTTTTAAATGATTACTATGGTATTATTATTATTATTATCATCATATTTTCGCAGTAACATAACCTGTACTTGCAACACCAGTGCACATTGCCCTTACAGAAAGCAGCTTCTGTTTTGTCCACCAATTCAGTGGCTTGTCATAGATAAATACTTAAAAAATATCAAATAAATACATAAGGAAACTATTGTGTATCGGTGATTTCACAGGCTAACAAACAGGCCAATTTCACTATGAAGTGTATAGCCCAACACTAGTATAGTATAGTATGGTATGGTATGGTATGGTATGGTATGGTATGGTATGGCATGGCATGGCATGGCATGGCATGGCATGGCATGGCACGGCACAGTGTATAGTATAGTATAGTATAGTATAGTATAGTAAAGTATAGTATAGTATAGTATAGTACAGTACAGTACAGTACAGTACAGTACAGTACAGTACAGTACATTATGCTACAGTATAGTGTAGTGTTGTAGTATAGTGTTGTATTGTATAGCATTGTATATTATGGTATAGTATTGTATGGCTAAGTACAGTAAAGTATGGTATTGTTTAGGTTAGTGTAGTATGGTGCATTATATTATAGTACAATATGGTTTATTATGATATATTCTAGTATATTTTAGAATAGTATAGTATAGTTTAGTATGGGGCAGTATGGTATAGTACATTGTGGTTTATTATGAAATATTTTAGCATAGTATAGTGTAGTATAGTACAGTATAGTATGGTGCAGTATGGTATAGTACATTATGGTTTTTATGGTATATTGTAGTATAGTACAGTATAGTATGGTACAGTATGGTATAGTTCTTTATTGGTTATTATGGTATATTTTAGCATAGTATAGTATAGTACAGTACAGTATGGTGCAGTAGTACATTATGGTTTATTATAGTATTCTTTAGCACAGTACAGTATAGTACAGTAAAGTATACTATAGTATTGTAGAGTACAGTACATTACAGTACAGTTTGCTATGGTATAGTATAGTATAGTATAGTATTGTATAGTATAGTATAGTATAGTATAGTAAAGTATAGTACAATATGGAGCAATAGTGTATAGTACATTATGGTTTGTTATGGTATACTTCAGCATAGTATAGTGTAGCGTAGCATAGTATAGTATAGTAAAGTGCAGTAAGGCTTGCTGTGTTATAGTGTAGTGTAGGATTGTATGGTATGGTATAGTATATTATGGTATAGTATAGTATAGTATAGTTTAGCTAAGTACAGTAAAGTATGGTATTGTTTAGGTTAGTGTAGTATGGTGCAGTGTAGTATAGTATAGTATAGTACAGTACAGTACAGTACAGTACAGTACAGTACAGTATAGTATAGTATAGTGCGGTAGGATACAGTACCGTACGGTACAGTAAAACTTTGTATAGTATAGTATAGCTAAGTACAGTAAAGTATGGTATTGTTTAGTTTAGTGTAGTGTGGTGCAGTATAGTATAGTACAGTATGGTTTATTATGATATACTTTAGCATAGTAAAGTATGGTATAGTATAGGATAGTGTCATTTTATATTGTATAGTATAGATAGATCTTCAGATATATCTTATGTATACTAAAGAGTTTCTTTCAGATGTGTCTGATTTTGTGTCTGGCTTCAAAGAGTTAAATGGAGCCAATCATTATGGTCAGAACAATGGACACATGGTATTTACAGCTGAACAACTATCTGATGAAACGTAGCAAGCTCATACTGAACTTAATGAAGCAAAGAATAAAGAGTTTTTTACTGGTTCATTGAAATGAAATGAGTCAGGCATCCTAACACTACAGTGCATGTGTGAAATCCAAGCTTGAAACATCCGGCTAACCCACCCAAACTGTCTTAAATTGTCCTAGTTAAGAAGATATTTTAAGACCTCCCAGACGGGTTAATTTACCCCTGCAGGAAACTTTCCCTATTTCTGTCGTCAACCACAAGACGGAAGACTTAGGCTGGATGAAAATTCCCTTTTTAGGCTGGAAATCAGAAATTGTAGTAAAAACTGTTTGAATGTCGTTCCCTTCCCATACAGAAGTTCCCTGTTTAGTGTCAGACAGAGGTTGATTATTGTCCGATAAAGTTTATCACTAATGCGCTACTAACTCACAGAACACATTTAGCTGATGGCGGCGCATACACACACGTCTTTCAGTTATGAAAACAACATAAGCTGATATAACTCTGATGATGATTTTGCACTCAGCCTTGTTATGCCTTCAATGCTTTACTATATAAATCTGCATAATAACCCCAAACAAACAGATGAACAAACAAGGTTGATTATTTCAGCAGGAGGTCGTCTCTCACACTAATAGGATTTCAATGAGATCTCTTTTAATAGCTTTCTGTTAAAGTTGTGGGTTAGTTAAACTGATTGAGGTTTTCCAGAGCACATCAGGTGAATGTTTCCTCAATGTTACATCACTTACAATCTCGTAGGCTTCTTTAAGCAACTTTGACTTTATTTTGCACAAGATTAAAATAGAGCACTGTTCATGAGAGACCATTTCCCATATTTGAACTCCTATTTTCAAGGTATATAGGATGTGAGTCACTATAGTAATGGTTTTTGTGTCCAGTATAGACTATACACATATTCTTCAAACAGACCAATGAGTTTTTTCTGCGAAGCAGTGGATGTTTTTCTTTGCATAGGGAGCATTAGGACTGTTCTCTGTGCTGTAATCTGCCTGCTGGACCGCACGACCCCTTAATACTAATTCAGGCCTTTTATAGTTGTAATTTAGTTTTCTGTAGCCTGTGCTTTCATCACATATTCTGTTTATGTCTTTTACTATGGATATGACTTCAAGAGGGACACGCTATTTTACTTTTAACACTCCACATTATGGTTTGTCATGTAAACATGCTGAATTATCCAGGCGTGAGCAGCATAAACTACACTTTTAGAAAAAATGGTAAAAAATGGTTCCTAGCTGTCACTGGAACGGTCCCTTCTGAAGAAGTACACCTTTGCTCCTAAAGAGTTCATATTAGTAGCTCAAATGTACAAAAGAGTGCACCTTAGTACCTCAGAGATGTATAGTGGTGCAAAAGAGTGCACATTCGTACCTCAAAGGTTAATAAGGTTGCAAAAGAGTGTGCATTAGGACCTCATAGGTAAATAGTTGTGCAAAAGCGGGAGCAATAATACCTCAGAGGTAAATACTTGTACAAAAGAGTGCACATCAGTACCTCAGTGGTAAATAGTGGTCCAAAAGATTGCACATAAGTACGTCAGATGTAAATACTGGTGCAAAAGAGTGCTCATTAGTACCTCAGAGGTAAAAAAAGTGGTGCAAAAGAGTGCACATTAGTACCTCAGAGGTAAATATTGGTACCAAAGAGTGTGCATTAGTACGTCAGAGGTAAATATTGGTGCAAAAGAGTGTACATTAGTACCTCAGAGGTAAAAAGTGGTGCAAAAGCGTGCACATTAGTACCTCAGAGGTAAATACTGGTACCAAAGAGTGCGCATTAGTACCTAAAAGGTAAATAGTGGTGCAAAAGCGTGCACATTAGTACCTCAGAGGTAAATAGTGGTACAAAAGAGTGGGCATTAGCACCTCAGAGGTAAAAAAGTGGTGCAAAAGAGTGCACGTTAGTACCTTAGAGATGAATAGTGGTGCCATAGAGTGCACATCAGTACCTCAGTGGTAAATAGTGGTACAAAAGAGTGGGCATTAGTACCTCAGAGGTAAAAAGTGGTGCAAAAGAGTGCACGTTAGTACCTCAGAGATGAATAGTGGTGCAAAAGAGTGCACATTAGTACCTCAGTGGTAAATACTGGTGCAAAAGAGTGCACATTAGTACCTCAGAGGTAAATAGTGGTACAAAAGAGTGGGCATTAGTACATCAGAGGTAAAAAGTGGTGCAAAAGAGTGCACATTAGTACCTCAGAGGTAAATAGTGGTACAAAAGAGTGGGCATTAGTACCTCAGAGGTAAAAAGTGGTGCAAAAGAGTGCATATTAGTACATCGGGTAAATACTTGTACAAAAGAGTGCACATCAGTACCTCAGTGGTAAATAGTGGTCCAAAAGATTGCACATAAGTACGTCAGATGTACAACCCCAAAACAGAAAAAGTTGGGACACAGTAGAAATTGTGAGTAAAAAAGGAATGGAATAATTTACAAATCTCATAAACTTATATTTTATTCACAGTAGTATATAGATAACATATCAAATGTTGAAAGTGAGATATTTTGAAATGTCATGCCAAATATTGGCTCATTTATGATTTGATGAGAGCTACACATTCCAAAAAAAGTTGGGACAGGTAGCAATAAGAAGCCATAAAAGTTAAATGTACATACAAGGAACAGCTGGAGGAGGACCAATGTTTAGGAATAGGAACGTTGTCCCATTCTTGTCTAAAACAGGCTTCTAGTTGCTCAACTGTCTAAGGTCTTCTTTGTCGCATCTTCCTCTTTGTGATGCACCAAATGTTTTCTATGGGTGAAAGATCTGGACTGCAGGCTGGCCATTTCAGTACTCAGATCCTTCTTCTAAGCAGTCTTGATGTTGTAATTGATGCAGTATGTGGTCTGGCATTTGTCATGTTGGAAAATGCAAGGTCTTCCCTGAAAGAGACGACGTCTGAATGGGATCATATGTATCTAGAACTTGGATAAACCTGTCAGCATTGATGGTGCCTTTCCAGATGTGTAAGCTGCCCATGCCACACGTACTCATGCAACCCCAAACCATCAGAGATGCAGGTTTCTGAAATGAGCGCTAATAACAACTTGGGTTGTCATTGTCCTCTTTAGTCCGGATGAAATGGCATCCCAGTTTTTCAAAAAGAACTTCAAATTTTGATTCGTTGGACCACAGAACAGTTTTCCACTTTGCCAAAGTCCATTTTAAATGAGCCTTGCCCAGGGAAAACGCCTGTGCTTCTGGGTCATGTTTAGATATGGCTTCTTTTTTGACCTACAGAGTTTTAGCTGGCAACAGCGAATGACACGGTGGATTGTGTTCACTGACAATGTGTTCTGGAAGTATTCCAGAGCCCATGTTGTGATTTCCATTACAGTAGCATTCCTGTATGTGATGCAGTGCCATCTAAGAGCCTGAAGATCACAGGCATCCGGTATGGTTTTCCGGTCTTGACCCTTACGCACAGAGATTGTTCCAGATTCTCTGAATCTTTGGATGATATTATGCACTGTAGATGATGATAACTTCAATCTCATTGCAATTTTTCTCTGAGAAACTCAGAAAACTATTTTTCGCCGCAGCATTGGGAGAATTGGTGATTCTCTGCCCATCTTGACCTCTGAGAGACACTGCCAATCTGAGAGGCTCTTTTTATACACAATCATGTTGCCAATTGACCTAATAAGTTGCAAATTGGTCTTTCAACTGTTCCTTATATGTACATTTAAATTTTCTGGCCTCTTATTGCTACCTGTCCCAACTTTTTTTGGAATGTGTAGCTCTCATGAAATCCAAAATGAGCCAATATTTGGCATGACATTTCAAAATTTCTTACTTTCAACATTTGATATGTTATCTATATTCTACTGTGAATAAAATATAAGTTTATGAGATTTGTAAATTAGTCCATTCCTTTTTTACTCACAATTTCTACTGTGTCCCAACTTTTTCTGTTTTGGGGTTGTAAATACTGGTGCAAAAGAGTGCTCATTAGTACCTCAGAGGTAAAAAAGTGGTGCAAAAGAGTGCACATTAGTACCTCAGAGGTAAATATTGGTACCAAAGAGTGTGCATTAGTACGTCAGAGGTAAATATTGGTGCAAAAGAGTGTACATTAGTACCTCAGAGGTAAAAAGTGGTGCAAAAGCGTGCACATTAGTACCTCAGAGGTAAATACTGGTACCAAAGAGTGCGCATTAGTACCTCAAAGGTAAATAGTGGTGCAAAAGCGTGCACATTAGTACCTCAGAGGTAAAAAGTGGTGCAAAAGAGTGCACATTAGTACCTCGGAGGTAAATATTGGTACCAAAGAGTGCGCATTAGTACCTCAAAGGTAAATAGTGGTGCAAAAGAGTGAACATTAGTACCTCAGAGGTAAAAAGTGGTGCAAAAGAGTGCACATTAGTACCTCGGAGGTAAATATTGGTACCAAAGAGTGTGCATTAGTACCTCAGTGTTAAATAGTGGTGCAAAAGAGTGCACATTAGTACATTGGAGGTAAATATTGGTACCAAAGAGTGCGCATTAGTACCTCAGAGGTAAACACTGGTACCAAAGAGTGCACATTAGTACCTCAGAGGTAAATAGTGGTTCAAAAGAGTGCACATTAGTACCTTAGTGGTAAATACTGGTGCAAAAGAGTGCACATTAGGAACACAGAAATACATACTTGTACAAAAGAGTGCACATTAGTACTTCAGAGGTAAATACTGGTGCAAAAAAGGGCACATTAGTACATCAGAGGTACATGGGTCTACTGGTACCAAAGAATCAATATTTGTACCTAAGAGGTACCCCTGGCCATGTGACAGCTTGAGACAATTTTTTCTGACATTATATAAGAGGCCTACATGCCTTCGTTGTTTTTAAAGACAACATGAAACTTTCCACACATTTATTCTTGGTCTTATTGTGCACTATTTGCCAGTGCATGCTATTGCAAAGAAATAAAATCTTTCAGTCTGTCATCAAATGATAATAACTTGCTGCGCCTCTAAAACTGCTTTACTTTATGGATGATGTCCACAATTTATCTTATTTTTCAGCTCCTCTAACCACCTGACTCCAGTTTCATCATCCAGTCAGTTCCCGCTCGTGTTTAATATCGTGTTTCACTTGGAATAACATCAAAATACATAAAGTAAAATGGATTGCGGATGTCATTTCATTCACTGAGTTTAAAATTTTATGTAAGAAATATGAGTGTTACTGTGTGGTTGCTGGTTTTCCCAAGCTTAACATTTGCAAAAAAAATTTTGTTCATCTCAGAAAGTCGAACGTAACATTCATATGTTTACTTTTCATTTTATGAGTTCATGCAACTCTGCTACCATAATGTCAAAATAGAGGTAAATAAACCTGATTTGTGTGATTTCATTATTTTCTTGCAACAAACATTAAATAAACACAAACAAATAAAAAATTAATTAAAAATAAAATACAGTTAAATGTAAAAATGCATAACAGGGTTGTATGTGTCATAAGTGTTCAGCATATCACCCATTAGGGGCTACTTTGAAACCAAATATTGTTTTGTAGTTATGCGTATTGTAGATTCATTTAATGATCCCATTTCCATCACAAAGAAACATTTGTGATTTTTCTTTTTTTGTGGGTTGCTTGGTGTGCTTTAATAATGTTGGTCACAGCATCACATTCAGATGTAATATAAATGTTGTCTTTTTGCATTAAAATGCCTTTAAAAAAGTATCAATTCTCAACCTTGCGTCTAAAGACCAGAGATAAAAGACATTAGCATACAGGGTCTCTCTTGACCGCAGGCTGAAATGCCAGACTTTATCAGAGATGAGTGTTTCAGAGTGTTGCTCTTGTGTGACTTTTCCAGCCCCATATAATTTCTGACATCTGCAGCAAGCCGGATTGTGCTGCGATCGGTGTATTATTCCCCATCATACAGGCAGTGTTTCGTGCTGTGCCGGGTGAAGGTGTTCGGCTCATGGGGATATGGTCAAATGAATAGCGCTTTTACCTAGGATATCATACAGAGAATGACACATGTTTATCGATTCATCTTTGATTTTAGACGGACGGGCAGCTTAAGGTTTCTTTATTTCATTATTGTAAAGGTCGTACCATGAAAACAGGGTTTGGATCTTTTTAAATCTTTTTGATAGTTTTATATAGTTGTTTTTAGGGCTAAAATGTTATATGTGATATTTTTTAAACTTAATTATCTAACCAACATACACTACATGTTTTACATTCTTTCTGGGAAAAGAAAGCATCACTGTATTTGTATTGGAGTCTCTCTGCTATCTGCACCAACCTAAAACTTGGACTACACCTAACTTTTTGAAGTATGATTGACATGGTATTTAGAGTGGTTGCTAAGGCATTGCTTGATGGTTGCAAGGGTATTCATAGTGGTTGCTAGAGCAGCATTGCTTGATGGTCACCAGAGTATTCGGAGTGTTGCAAGGGCATTGCTTGATGGTTGCCGGGTTATTCCAAGTGGTTGCTACGGCCTTGCTTGATGGTTTTCAAGGTATACTGAGCAGTTGCTTGGGCATGGCTTGATGGTTGCCAGGGGTACTTGAGCGGTAGCTAGGGCACTGTTTGATGGTTGCTAGTTGGTAAGGCCTTGCTTCATGTTTATCAAGGTATTCCGAGCAGTTGGTAGGGCAATTCATGATGGTAGCGGGGGTATTCTGAGCCGTTGCTAGGGCACTTCATGATGTTTTCCATGGAATTCTGAGTGGTTTCTATGGAATCGCTTGATGGTTGCAAGTGTATTCGGAGTGGTTGCTAGGGCCTTGCTTAATGGTTGTCGGGGTATTCGGAGTGGTTGCAAGGGCATTGCTTGCATGTTTGCCAGGGGTACTGGAGCGGTAACTAGGGCACTGTTTCATGGTTGCTAGGGAATTCCGAGCAGGTTGTAGGGCCTTGCTTCATGTTTTTAAAGGTATTCCAAGCAGTTTGTAGGGCACTTCATGATGGTTGCTGGGTTATTCCAAACGGTTTCTAGGGCCTTATTTAAAGGTTGCTAGAGTATTCCGATCGGTTGCTAGGGCCTTGCTTAATGGTTGTCATGGTATTCCAAGCAGTTGCTAGGGCATTGCTTGATAGTTGCCACTGTATTCCGAGCGGTCGCTAATGCACTTCTTGATGGTTGCCAGGGTATTCCGAGTGGTTGCTAGGGCCTTGCTTAATGGTTGTCAAGGTATTCCAAGCAGTTGCTACGGCATTGCTTGATGATTGCCAGAGCATTCTGAGCGGTTGCTATGGCATTACTTGATGGTTTTCCAGGTTATTCCAAGCAGTTGCTTGGGCATTGATCGATGGTTGTTAGGGTATTCTGAACAGTTGCTAGGGAATTGATTGATGTTTTTCAGGGTTACTGGAAAGACAGACAGCCTAAACTACTGTTGCAAGTTTACTGCACTCTAAAGGCAAACGGTGCTAAATAGCACTAAAAGTTGTTCTTGGCTCGTAATCATAGAGGAACCATTTTTAGTGCTATATAGCACCTATGAAAAACCATACGGGGGTCACCACATAATGGGGGTCACTACACAGGTACTTCATCGGTGCTATAAAATAGTGGCACTTAAAATGGTTCCTCTATGATTACGAGCCAAGAACCATTTTTAGTGCTATTTAGCACCGTTTGTTTTTAGAGTATGAAGTTTGATTTAAAGAAGGGATGTTCATATTGACCAGTTAACCATTAAACAAAAGCAAGAATTTATGACCGATTAATACTATCAGAAAAAAACTGTTAATGCATGTTGCTTGTCGACAGGCGCCTACAGACATCTATCCACTTTTCTATCCTTAATTTGCGAATGCCTTGTAAATGAAATAATGGTCTGGTAATCATTTGTATGAGAAATCATTTTTACTGCATATGTATCCGTGTCTGAGTATGATTTGGAAGCTGCACGGAGACGTCACATGGGCATCCAGTCCGACCTTTGCTGATCTCGTCTGTCCTAGACCCTGACCATAAACATCTCTCTTTTTGCACAAAGTTAGAAGATGCAAAAGCAAAACTTTTTGAAATGTGTCTTGCTTGGCCACTGTGGTAGATGAAAAGAGTCAATCTGCCCTCTATGGATATTAATTCTCTGGACTGCTCACGTGCTCTTTAATAATGTAATATTTAGGGATGCACAATATATTGCCCGACATATCGTTATCGGCCGATAACTGCTTATTTTTAATATTATCGATTATTGGTCTGATAGCGAAATTAGGCCGATAAATGAAAGCCGATAAATGATGGATTATTTCGGTTTGTTGAACCACTTCACTTGCTCATTGCTGGCCATGTGGAGTTTTGATTGGTGCTTTTTGTGACATAGCACGAAGGTGACACGTGTTGCGGGCTTAAGAAGAGAATGCTAGTCTAGCGCAAAGACAAGATGTCCGCGGTTTGGGAGTTTTTCATTGTGAAATTAATATGAATACGGGGTTTTTTTTCACTGGGTTTTTTTTTCTCCTAGGGGGTTTTTCACCCCGGGGAGGCAGCCTTTTTTTTGGGCTTTACCTAGCTTCCTCTTCTATACGTTGCTTTAGTAATACGTGCACTTATAATATTGAGTCATAGCCGCAGCAAATTTAACTGCTCATGCTATCATGTATTTTGTTGTGCTATCTGTCGTTTTTCTGTGCTTTTCACTGCTTCTATTTATGTAAAGCTGCTTTGAAACAATTGACTTTTGTGAAAAGCGCTTTATAAATAAAATTGAATTGAATTGAATTGAATTGAATATTTATCGGCCTATATATATATATATATATATATATATATATATATATATATATATATATATATATATATATATATATATATATATATCGGTTATCGGCCCAAAATATAAAGAGTTATCGGTTATCGGTATCGCCCAAAATTTCCATATCGGTGCATCCCTAGTAATGTTGCATGAAAATTTATGAATGAATCTTGGTTCTGTTGTTGATCTGTTGTTTGCACGTTTAAATTAAATAAAATTTTTTTATTGTTTTACCGGGTCACAGACAACCATCAACTGTATTTTTACTCAATGACAATTTAATATTAAAATCTTATCAGTTAACAATAAATATTCGGTTAACAAGCTGCGGTTGTCAGTCTGGAAAATTAACTGAAATGAACATCTCTAATTTTACGCTCTTTGATGAATTACAGAATTACGTTTTCAGCAGAAGTCTTTGGGATTTTTCATCCACTGCTTTCATATAAAAACAGAATGACTCCATGTCTGTAAATTAAAAAAAGTCAGTTTTGCAGCTATCACTGCAGCGCCCGGGGAGCAATTGGAGGAAAGGTAGGCACCTCAAGGGCACCTCAGTCGCAACCCGCTGGCCGTGAGACTTGAACCAAAGCACAGTGTTTGAACTGAAACACTTTTGCAAATCCCGACAGAGAAGGATGAAAGATTTTTCTGTCTGTTTGGCTCTTACGGGCAGGTGTCTCAATGGATCAACCTTGTAGCTGTTCGGGTTTCACTTTTTGATCTCACAGACGCATGAGAAATATCTCTAATATATCCGATAACACATTCATCCAAACCACCAATTCACCTCCCATTTGCTGGTAAACAGATAAATATTAATTCATAGCTGTTATTATATTCTGTATTTTAACACAGCTGAAATCATGAATTGATCAATCAACATTCAGCTCTGGATCTGTATAATAAATAGTATATTAGTGATGCAGTATTACATGCGATCATTATTTGGTCAATATTAAACGTCTTGCTGGAGTGATCTGTATAAACAGCTATGCAAAATCAAGTGTTTGTTTGTTTATCCAAGCTGCTGTTGGTGCGTAATTAAGCTTTTAGCATCTGATTGCGGTCTGATCTTCACATAACACACACAAACCCGAGTTTTTGTTCCGCACATCTGTTTTCCACAAACCGTACGACAGCTGTCACTTTTAGCACGAGCATATTTATATGTTTTTTTGAGAAACAAAAGCCTGTACATGCCATAAAACGGCAGTCACGATTTAGCATTGAGCCATTTCTTCACGCTACGCTAGCATCACCACGCTACGCTAGGTGCCAATTATTTCCCTCAGTATGTTAATAAAGAAGGGTTAGCACTTCCTGCCACAAAGTCCTTCACTCCTGCCACCAGACTTTAATAAATGTGTGTTATTACTTGAGTGTCTGTGTTTATTTCAGAAGTGCTAAGAGTCTCTCATCTCCATGGGTGGCTACGCTAATACAGGCAGCTAATCAATAGCGTCGTATAACTTCACGGCTAGCCGCCCCACTCCATCAACGCATGTCTGGCCAAGCGAACGGATTCGAGGGTTCAGGGCTAACCCTGCATGCTCCTGGGAGCTCGATAGTGCCGCATAAATCAAACGCTTCAAAATAGATGCGAGAAGATGGTCGCGGTGCGCTTCTGCCAGTCACATGCACATATTTCTTAACATTTTCAAGTCAAAGTTAATTGGCTCCATTTCTCTGTGTCTATGAGGCGGCGTGGAGACACTTGATTAGGTCTCACCAAATCAATCACAAAATATCTGGCTGCTTAGTCGGGTGGCCAATAAAATCACACAGCACACCTAGGATGTAGGAACGTGTGGTGTTTATAAAAGTCTTTGACAGGGTCAGACTTCGCTGCTTTTTGCTGCTTTTAGCTGTCAAGGTGTGGAGCTATGATTGATTAAAAAAGTGGTCTGCATCTTTGTTTTGCAACTTCACTGAATATTTAGTAAGGAAACACAATAGCAACATCTGTAGCTTAGTTTCCATTAAAATATGCGTAAAACTTAAGTCCTTTTTAAAAGTCATGGTGACAGATGTTGGTAGGTTTAAGTATCACAGCCACCACGCTAGCCAATAGATGCGTTCTACTTGATGTGGCGTTGCGCAGACAGACAGGCAGATGACATCAAAGTGCCGCAAGAACGATTCGAGAAATCATACAGAGCAGTTTGCTTTCTAATCACACTAGGTGTATTTGTATGTCATCCATATGTCATTGTCGGTCTTCGCAGCACCGCATGAAGTAGAACACACCATTAATTTAACTAAAGGAGATGTACGCGTACTATCCAAGCATTAATGGCAAGGACTTGTACTTGGGAGCAGCTACGTATGGGGTGCTTCTAGGAGGTCATAGTATGCAATTTAGCTTCTTTAAAGAATGTTCATATGACTTTTGCGCATGCATAAACTGTTTTTATTGCAGTTTTTTATATATATTCCTTTTTTCATTTGCCTGCAACTACAATTTATTGCGATAAATAATGACTATTAGGTATTTGCACAATTTGAAGGGGTATGGAATCGCAATAACTGTTTGTATTCCAGTTGTTTGACAACAAGTCTAATAGCAACCACATTGCCGACAATGTTATGCAGGTTTATGCTACATACACACCAAATGCGGGGCATCGCTTTACTCGCTTTAGATTACTCGCGGGATTTATCTTTGTGTCATGCAAATTTTCCGCTTGAGTTGAATATTTTCAACTTAGGCGAAGACGCATTTGAGGCGAATAGCGCGTGGTTTTTTTTGCAAACGCACCATGCGAGGATGCATCTGATCGTGTCTTTGCATTGACTTTTTTATGTAATGGCTGGTTCACACGGCAGGATAATTAGGCTGATTTTAGCCCAGATTCACCCCTTCCGACAATCTTAAGGATGCTCTGATAATCGTAAAATAAACTGATCAGATATTCTTGCCGTGTGTGGTGTGTTTAGACTGCTCTGTATTTTTTTGGACCGATTTCTTCTCGTGTGTGGTGTCTCCCGGGGACAAACAAGCATGCAGCCTGTGGACTGTGACGTGTAGCCAATCAGAAAGCGAGGTGACGAGGAAGCGTGGATGTACCGGTGTCATGTAAACAAAATCACGGGTCACAAGAACTCACCTCCATATCATGATGTAGCAAGTATAGTCCATGCTCGCGTTGTCTTGTCTCCACTTCTTTGACCATCGCCTTTTCTTTTGAGAAAGTTTTTTGTCGGTTAAAAACAAACTGCAAACTATCGCCACTGCATCCTCTTTGTCCGCCATGATTGTTTACTATGAAATCACGTTTGATCTCGAGAGATTTTGCGAGATTTCCTGTCTGACCTGGGACTGCTCGGGAGTCAAATCGGTTCGTGTGTGATGTGTTGATTTTGCCATGTGGTGGCGCACCACTAACTGTACGACCAAAACTGTTAGACCCGCGATGTTTTATCGCCGTGTGTGGGGTCTCTCAGGGTTGGAAAATCGGCTGACGATTTTAAATTCATCCCGTCTGAACCAGCCTTAATCTACTCGTGCAAATCGTTGACCTTGCATCTGGTGTAAACCCACAGTTATGTTTTTCAGGTGCATGGACAAATTTATCTTATATGTTAATGTACTGTAATGGTTAATTTACTTTTTGTAGTAAAAATATAAATCAGAACTGAACTTCTGGAGTCTTTTACTAAATTGTTTTCCCATACTTCATTGATCAATAGTAGTAGAGATTACATTTATATTTCAATATATTTTATATTTATATAATCATGCATTATGTATATTGTAATACTGGCATACGAAAACACTTATACATGTGTCATGATATCCAATAATGATTTTTTTATCAGTTGTTTTGTTTGGAGTTTACATCCCGACCGCTAGATAGCATTCTTTTGTCTTTGAACTTAAACAGTAACAGGAAGTACTTTAATAGCGGTGTGCCACAATTATTTTTGCTAAGGTTTGCATAGGGTGCTGTGATCTCAGTGGCTATGTTTACATGCACAAAATGTTGTCAATCTGACTAAATTTAATCCAATGAAAGGTTTCGGCAATACAGTTTATATCTGTAAATCTGATTTAAATGTTCATTTACGTGTATACTCTATATAATCCGAACCAAACGTCTGCGCAAGCACACATCCAGGCTTGCCAGATTTGCATATGAAAACCATCCCTACAGAGTTTCAAAACTAGCCCAAAAGCATCCCATTGAATATCTACAGCTCAAATACCAATAACTAATAAATAAAATCCTTTCATATTTTACCTACATAAAAAATGAACCGATTGGAGACAGCCAAATCTCAAAAAAGCAGAGGACTTGGCAACGCCACCCACTGCACAGCATCTCTTGTCGAGTTCACCTTTAATCTCTGGATAAATGTACAAAGCTGAGTTGGAGAAAGTTTTTCTTAAGAAGTTTTGAGATAAAGGCAATAAAAACACAATCTTTAATTGCTTTATGTTGCCTAATGTTACGAAAGTAAACATGAACGCTGCAGAATGTACAGTGCATGACAGTGCGTGTACAGCGCATGAGCCCATTAGCTTAATAATGTGTGTTGCCATTGCTCTTGAGCATATCCCGTCATATAAAAAAGGGAATATCCCAATATACCGCCCCGCCTTACAGTACCAGTACGTAAAGAAATCCAATGTATCATGATACGTATAGTATTGCGAGATTCTTATTGACTTATATTGTAATAATCACTTTAATATTGTAATCCCTGTACACCTGCCAGCACTGCATGTATCAGAATCAATGCCACTTGGTTTCATTTGACATTGCATTTGTATATTTTGCAGATAACTATCACATGATTTTGGTATTCCATTGTCTTTTCTTAATTTTTGTAATTTCCACCCACATTTTGGGAAAGCCTGCATTAGAGCAGATTATGAGGTGAGTACTACTTCAGGTTTGTGAGATGGACTGAGTGGGTGCGAAACAGAACTGATCAATTAAAGGTGAATTGAATGAGGTTAAAAGTCTTCTCTCTTTCACACCCATCTCTCTTAGTGGAAAAATGTGAATGTGCAATGAGCTCCAAAGCAGAGACCTAATTATTAACAGTAATAAAAAGGTAATGCTTCTTTATCATAAAGCACCAGGGTGGAATGTGTTAACTTTATAAACTTCTGTAGGTTAAATCATCAGAGGTTTGTCCAGAATCACCAAACTGAGATAATCCTCGCCTTTACCAGAGATCTCCTGAATGATAGTTCATCATCTGGTCTGGACAGAGTCAAACATTTCATATGTCCCTCGATGTTTGTTAAGATCAGTCAGGTCAGAGAAAAAGCTCTTGAGACTCGGCTATACGTGTACAGTACAATGATTAAGAAAAAATCTTTTAAAAACGTCAAAATATTGTTATTCAAGTTTTCTCTTTTTTTCTGTGGTTAATATTTGTTGTTATTGATGATTTATAAGTGAGTTTCTCTACTCAGAGTTGTAAGATGAACTACAATATCAGTCTCAGATGGATCCGTCACGCTTAACAAGATTGTGCTTTCTCACGATGACCTTGAATTTTATGGTTGTTTTTAAAGTGCAGCTGATACAGAGTGTGAGGATTGAGGACGCATCTCTACATGAGATTACCACAGTGATGTTACTTTGTGTCATATGAATATTTTACCTGTATTTGGAGCACTTTTACACTACTATTTGCTGTGCGCAGTATGTGGAGTCTGTATTTGGGGTGAAATATCCCAGTAGCTTATTACATTTGCCAAACTTCACAATCAAAGCACATTGTGTTCAACATTACATCCCACAATGCAATGCACTTGATTCGAACTTCTGTTACCTGTGTAATAATGCGTGAGGAGTTTTATTTCTACCGTGGCATTGATTTGGTGAGAATGTGGCATGACCAGCTGGGCTGACTGCTGTTATTAGTTTGAGTTTAAGATTAACACATCTTTCTTTATAAGAACAGTAACAGGGTCGTCTAACATTCAAATATACTTTCATGTTTTTGTGAGGCTGTTTCATTGGCTGTTTGGTAATAATCAAAGCTGACAGGAGATTCAATTCAGTGTCTATCTCTTGAGCCGAGACTGGAAGTGTTCTGCTATGACATATAATGACTGATCAATACATCTATAGATCTACTGAGTGTGAACATGTGATCAATGTGGCATTACCTTTCTTAAAGGTGCATTGTGTAACTTTAAGAAAGATCTCTTGACATAAATACATTACAATGACCTTACATAATGAACTGTGTTGTTTTTATCACCTTAAAATGACCAATTTTTTATCTCTATACGCTGCGGGTCCCCTTACATTGAAGTCACATGCATATTTCTACAGTAGCCCTAAATGGACAAACTGTACTACAGAGCAAGTTTCATCCCTACATTGTCTTAGACGACGACATGTTTGTCCTGTGGCGCTTACCATAGTTGTTTTGAAATTGAGGGGTGAGCCGTTGATTGAAATGCGCACCACTAGATTCCGCTATAATTCAAACACACCACCTTTAAAGAGTGTCTCCCTCCATCATTTCTAGAAACATGTATTTAACAAGACACAGCGTCTTGTTTTGTTCATGTGCACATTTCTCCATGTGTAAAAGAGAAATGCCACAAACAAAAGTACATGTAAATTAACGCATAAAGCCTGAAGTATAGCGTACGTGCACGGTCAAATGCACAGCCTTTACTGTAAAAAAATTATTTTGTGGCTAAGTAAATTTAACTAAATAAAATTAATAAATTATATTTAAAAAAATCTTGTTAAAATAACACAAAAAGATAAGCAATTATAAATGAACACATTATTAAGTAAAGTCAACTGAATTTTATCATGTCAAATTTGTAAGAAGGAAATTAACCTAATAATTTTGTGTTGAAACTACTTGAATTATTTTAGTAAATACCAACAAGGCAGTGGACTTGTATACTGTTAAAAATAATACGCTGGATTTACTTTTACTTTACTTTACTTTTGCGTTCACTTTTTTAAGTAAGTTTTACATGAAATTTTAAGCAATTGCTAAATTCCATGTAAAACTTACTTTAAAAAAGTTTATGCAAAAATTATGCACTATATTTAATATTAAAATGTTAGCATTGTATATTTTGTGTTAAAAAGCATTGTTTATTTGACTTGTATGCGTACACAGACGTTTGATGCAACAAATTGCAATGCCTCTTCTGGCATTTATATGGCGGTGTGTGTACAGCGGTTCTTGTACACGTAAAAAAAAAACTAAACTAAACTTCAGGCTTAAATGTCTGCTTTGACTCATGCAGCAGTTGACAGAAAAACTGTAAATATTAAAAACTTATGTTAGATCTACAAGTAACAGTCATGAGTATAGATACAACAGGATAGCTTCTGACAGATTTTCTAGGAGAAACCTGACAAACCCTCTAATTTCAACGTTATTTTCTACGTAGTCGGTGTATTGACTTGCACGTTAATGCATTAAAACAGTATTTTATAATAAGCTGATTTTTGACATTCTCTGCAAGACATAAAATTTCCTTTTTTTTTTTTTAAAAGCTTTGTTATGATGTGTTTTCTTATATATGTACATTTTTTACCATAACATGGTAAGAATAATATTTTGCATGAAGAAAATTATAATATAGTTCTTGTTAGCAACGAGAATTGTAGAGGAAAATCGCACTGTATTATTAACTAATGTAACTAATTTTTGTATTAAAAATTGACCTTTTCTTTTAAGCAAAATGTAATAAATTGTAATTTTATTCTTTTGTTTTTGATCAAATATATAACACAGATTATATAGTTATAATGGTTGTACTGTTAAATGAACAATATTTGACTATAGAAGGCCATAATCAGGAGTCCAGAAAGCTGTGTGGTCGGTACTAACTTGTGATCTTGACAGATTTTGTGAGATTTACCCAATCATCACTGAGTAAACAACAGCTGTATGTAAACATGAAAATGATGCATTGAAATCCAGTCAGTAAAATGTCACTACACAGTCAAAAGAAGATGATAATTGCCAGCTCATTTACAGATTTGTGCTGCAATTTTACAGTTTACAGCATATTCACAAAGCCTGAGATTTCGGTCTCATTAGTCTGCAGCCTGGCGTCACCAATGTCAGCGTAATTGTGAGAAAACACGCAAAGCGATTCATCAAATATAAACGAAGGCCAATGAAATTCCAGGAAAGTAATTAGCATTTTATAAGTGTCACTACCGTGCTCCTAACAAAATGTGAAACATGTTTTCCCATTGTGAAAACTTCTGATTAAGCCGCGCTGAATTAAAGCACTTTATCATTTCCTGCTGCTAGAAAGTCCCGTCTCGCTTTACAAGCTTTTCTTGGTGTTTTCAGAAGCAGCGTGGGTCAGGGTCGAGGGATCTGCATGCCGAGCGTTTTAACATTTTGGATGAGAGAATGAGATTTGAAGTGAAAGTCCACAGAATTCACTCGAATTCTCTTCAGAGATAAAAAGAGCTACAAACCTGCAAAACAAGCATAGTTATGAATCAAACACTTAATAGTTTATTCCACTTTATTTTCTGGAGAAATTCTAATCAAACTTGTTCAAGAGGAACAGTTTAAAGGGGACATATCATGAAAATCTGACTTTTTTCGTGTTTAAGTGCTATAATTTGGTCCCCAGTACTTCTATTAACCTAGAAAATGTGAAAAAGATCAATCCAGTAACTTAGTTTTGGAAAACCATTCTCTGCAAGCATGTGAAAAAAATGGATAATTGAAATTTGTCTCCCCTTGTGATGTCAGAAGGGGATAATAACGCCCCTTAATCTGCACTATCCAACTATGGCACTGCCATTTAGTGCAGAGATCAACTCATTTGCATATTAAAGGACACACCCAAAACATCACATTTTTGCTCACACCTACAAAGTGGCAATTCTTCTAGCATGTACATAAAAAAAATATTATCTTTAAGTTCTTGCATTTAATTGCAATTAAAAATCTATGCAATTTACAAATAAAACAAAAACGTTACATTTTAGAAAATATTTAATTAGAAATATTCTAACATCTGCGTCAATGACGTATCCATTTTCCTTATCTCACGTGGCATGACGGGACAAACTAAACGTCATTGCGGGCCAACTGTGGCCGGCGGGCCCTAGTTTGGGCACATATGTTTCGGAAGCATTGCAGTGCACTTTAAAAAAAACATTAGGTTGTTTTTCACCCAATGGGTTGAGCCAGATGGGTCATTTTATTGGGTCACACCAACCCAACACTGTTTACGTGACCATCAGGCCAGCTCGTATCTCACATCAACCAAACAATATCGTTTTCTGACACAAGAGTCTTAAATCTCCTAAGGACAAATTGTTGGACGGTATTTGGAGAAATTCAATTTATTTAATGTTTTATCTATAATCTATAGCTGTACACAAGAAAATGCAAAAGTATGAATGTATTGACGGTTATTAAAAGTGGCTTTGTCAGCTTTGGTTTGCTTTGTGTAATGATCACAATAAAGTTTGTTATAGACTTCTTTCAGATGTCTCTTTTGCAGAGGCGGCCGGTGACTTCTTTATCGAGGGTGCACGATGTGGAGCTCGTCACAACATGTATGTAGTTGGTCTAGGGTGGCCATCCGTGCCAGTTCTGCAGGATACATCCCAAACAGGATCTTGGGTTTGTTTTCCAGAAGTCGCGTTGCTTGACCGCATACGTAATTGAGGTTCTCACATTTCAGTTAAAATACATTAGAAAATTAAGATTTATTTCTTTTATTGTAGTTTAATTCTTACCGTATCCTGTTCGGGACGTGTCCTGTGGAACTGGCACGAATGGCCACCCTAAGTCCGTCATGTGTGTGGCTCGTCATTTCAAAATATGTGTTCTGCGCATCACGTGTCCTGCCGCACATGTGTCTAAAGGATTTATGATAAAAGAAACGCTCGCATTTGACAGATCGTAATCTCATGCGTAAACAGAGTTTGGTGTTAAAAGATACTTGCGAGTATTTTGTGAACGTGAGCGTCTCTTTTATCAAATACGGTTACGACGCGTGTGCAGCAGGCACTAATTTTGACAAGACACATAATACACATGGTTTACATGACGCAACAAACACATATTTTAAATATGACACTTCGAACAATATTTTGAATTTGCGCCCCTCGGAAGATAAGTCACCAGGCGCCATTGCGCTTCTGTTTAACTCTTTCCCCGCCATTGACGAGATATCTCGTCAATCAAGAGAAAACGCATTCCCGCCAATGACGAGTTTTTCCATCTCTCCGCAATACCGCTATTTTCCACTAGGTGGCGCCCTTCCGCAACTTTTTAAACCTGGAAGTATTGCCCTATGGCAAGCTGCTGCATGTCCGTGTCTGTTTAAAAGATCGCTCTGAATGGGATCTCTATGAAAAGTCCGTCACAAAAATGGAATTATCTCTGCTTTTTGCTCAAAATGTGGTGTTTTTGCACAAACCTACCGATATTCAAAAGCTGATTACAAAAGACCTACTGAAGGTAGGATGAAACAGATTTTTTGTTTGAAAGCAGAGGGTCTGTTCTTTCATTTGGTATATTGTATGTTTATATATTTGAAGAAGAACATTTTCTGGAAGACATTAAACTTTTGTGAAAATCATGAAAAACGCTGGCGCTGGCTGGCAACTTTTTTTTTAAAAACGCTGGCGGTGAAAGAGTTAACACTGTATTTTTTATAGTGTGACTTCAATATCAAATGTATTCCAGTATTGTACAACATGGGGTTTTGTCTGAAGCATTTTGATCTTCTCAAATATTATAAAAATCTAAGTGTATTTGTTTGTGCTCAAAACGGTCCTCCTTTCCTTAATTTTTTGTCTAGTAATGTTTTTTGTGTTTAAAAATCTGTCCCTGTTTTGTGGTTTAATGCTTTGAGTGTTTCTTCAGGACATCATGACGCGTCAGCTCGCGGTTGGAGGAATCGGTGTGTTGAGATAATGACAGTTTTGAGTGATGTTACTTCTTTCTAATTGAGGAAGACATCAATTAAATCTGTGCTTATCTCTACAAATAAGCCCAGTGAGAGACGGAGAGCAGCTTTACTTTGCAGATGCTGGAGCGTTGTCCATTATCTGTCACGGATTTCTTTGCTTTCACTCCTGTGTCACCCAGATCAGCATAACGTCATTGCTGAATATGAAATGTGTTATTCATTTTACATATGTTTTTTAAAAGTTTATCTCGGCGTAGTTGTGTTTCTCTGTATAAAAGCTCTGGATAGGACGTATTTAATTCATTAAAGTAGGAAATGAATGTTCCTCCATCTGTTCGAGACAGAAATTAGAGCTCTCTTTTAAAAGCGGCGCTTGCGGGGGGAGGCAGAGACTCGCAGAGCGGTTTGATCCCCGATGCCAGCTGAGTGCTGTGAAATGGCTCAGTTCCCCCTGTAGATCACTCAAAGTAGGGCACTTACATTTAGAAACTGGCCCTGATGTACGCTCCGCACTTAAAGCAGCAGACCACAGATGTTTATGTGTGCTTGTGATGTTAAAACGTACTGCAATTAACAGCAGAGATGCCAACATCTGGCAAAGGTTACCACAGGTTTTACCAGTAAATTACTGTCAAATCATAATTATGGGTGCTTAACGCAAACATTACTATTACTAATGTATATTTATGCAAAGATTGATTTTAGAGAGATGGTTTGTCAGAATGACAGTCATTTATGTTTTGTATTTTATGCAGATGAATATAATCCCAAGTAACAATGTTGCTAATGTTGTTAATAAGGTCAGCTGAAGTGTATTTGTACAGTGTGTTACTGAAGTGGTCGCTCTGAGATCATTCAATGTTTAATTAACATCCGTAAGCAGGCTTTTAAGTGTCTTCTTGAAAGCACGACTCTTAGAGAAAGTGATGTGGGCCATCATTTGGGAATATCATCACCCTCAACGTTTTTATTTTTTTGGACACAATAAGCTTTGATGTTTTGTTTTATGCCATGTTCACACTGCACGATTTTCTGCTGTCTCGGATGAAAGATGGCCATTGCGAAACATTTGTGATGATTTTTATGATCACAGCTCCTAAGCGGTGGTCCTTTGTCGTAGAGAGAGATCGAAAGCCGGGTGTTATCAGTGATTATTGTCTGGCAGTGTCCGAAATTCCTACATCTACTGAGTAGCCAATGAAAACAGAACAAGCACTATCCCACAATGCTATGTGCTCAGATTGACCCTTCACCTTAACTCTTTCCCCGCCATTGGCGAGTTATCTCGTCAATTAATAGAAAAAAATTCCGTTTGATGGAGATTTGTGGGATGCACATCCAGGGCACGAAGCTCCCTTTCCACCACATCCCAAAGATGCTCTATTGGGTTGAGATCTGGTGACTGTGGGGGTCATTTTAGTACAGTGAACTCTTTGTCATGTTCAAGAAACCAATTTAAAATGATTTGAGCTTTGTGACATAGTGCATTATCCTGCTGGAAGTAGCCATCAGAGGATGAGTACATGGTGGTCATAAAGGGATGGACATGGTCAGAAACAATGCTCAGGTAGGCCGTGGCATTTAAATGATGCCCAATTGGCACTAAGGGGCCTAAAGTGTGCCAAGAAAACATCCCCCACACCATTACACCACCACCACCAGCCTGCACAGTGGTAACAAGGCATGATGGATCCATGTTCTCATTCTGTTCACGCCAAATTATGACTCTACCATCTGAATGTCTCAACAGAAATCGAGACTCATCAGACCAGGCAACATTTTTCCAGTCTTCAACTGTTTAATTTTGGTGAGCTTGTGCAAATTGTAGCCTCTTTTTCCTATTTGTAGTGGAGATGATTGGTACCCGGTGGGGTCTTCTGCTGTTGTAGCCCATCCGCCTCAAGGTTGTGCATGTTGTGGCTTCACAAATGCTTTGCTGCATACCTCGGTTGTAACGAGTGGTTATTTCAGTCAAAGTTGCTCTTCTATCAGCTTGAATCAGTCGGCCCATTTCCTCTGACCTCTTGCATCAACAAGACATTTTCACCCACAGGACTGCCGCATACTGGATGTTTTTTTCCTTTTCATACCATTTTTTGTAAACCCTAGAAATGAAAATCCCAGTAACTGAGCAGATTTTGAAATACTCAGACCGGCCCGTCTGGCACCAACAACTATGCCACGCTCAAAATTGCTTAAATCACCTTTCTTTCCCATTCTGACATTCAGTTTGGAGTTCAGGAGATTGTCTTGACCACGACCACACCCCTAAATGCATTAAAGTAACTGCCATGTTATTGGTTGATTAGATTTAACAGGTGTTGCTAATAATCCTTTAGATTCAGACACAACTGCTAAGTTCGGTTTTCATACTGCGCATTTGCAGCACTAATCTTTAAGCGCTGATGTTAACAGGTGTGAGCATCACAGACGCAGAGCTGAAGCATCCATGCATAATATCCATAATGGAAATGATTTAAAAGCCGATTTTAAACTGTGGGAATGAAACTTGAGAGTCTACTGTTTTATGGAGAAAATACTCAGCAGTGGTTTTGAACGATGAATTTGCACATGGCTTGTCTTAAAGCATATTAGAAACACCACATAGACATAGACAACAATAAAACTTGATATTCCCCCAGGGGGACTTTAACGTGAATTTCCATCATCAATATTAAAAATGGTCAAAAAGTGCAATGAACTTTTGACTTTCATTATAAATAAAAGCTTCAGGCAGCAATTACGCTTCAATTTTACTTGGATGATTTTTATATTTTACAGTGGGCACCCTGAAGTCTGAAACAAATTAATGTGTGTTCTACAGTAACTCCATTAAAACGCAGGCATGTAGGGATTGCCGGAGTTCGCTCGCGTCTGTTGTCTTTCCGTCATTGCTGGGTTGAAATTGTTTGGGAGCTAATTGTTATCATCTCTGCGTGATCCTGCAGTCCAACACGAAATGCATTTCAAGTATTCCTCCAGACTTTATAGACTTATTTCTTCTTGCACTTGAGAAAGTGTACTTAATGTTTTTCCGGTGTCATGTGAGGTTTTTGTGGTGTGCTGTCTAGAAACATGAATTTCAAAGGCACATTGTCATTTGTGATGAATTGCAAGTTTTGGTTGTTTAGTCCGTGTGTATGTATGTGTGTGTTAAGCAGGGAAGCTGTTTTGCTTCTGAAACAAGTTCATTTACTGGAGTAAAGTGAAGATGGGATAATTGGTCCCCGGATCAAAGTCTGCTGGTTGAGTGGGACGGCAGTCGCTGGGCTTTTAGGCGTTTAGTATACAGTGTTTCATTGTGTAATTGGGCTGTGTTTTCAGCTGTGGATGTGCCCTAATCATCCGTGTTTGTCTCTTTCATACTCAAATCCACCCAACAGAGGAGATTGAACAAAGCTGTGTCTGCAGCTCCATGCTGATTTTACACAACACTTCTTGTTTATCCTCTTTGTGTTTTGAATTTCCAGCTGGTTTGATCAGTTAGAGAGAAGTAAATCTTTTATTGATTGTCATTTTCATGTCATTTTCAAGACCTTATGGTACATATTAGGACCTTTTTAAGGTACTGCCCCAGTGACAACCTGGGAGTCATATTTTCACACATGCAACAACAGTTTACTTTCTGGGACTGGTGATGTAGTAAAGACAGACATTATCATAATTCCTCCCGCTTGGACTCACAGCCTGTAAATTAACTCCTGTTAGCATTGCATTGAGCGAATCTTTCAAACATGGTAAGGAGCGTCACATTTATGGCTGACGTCAGAGGTATTCAGACCAATCACAATGGCCAATCAAATTTGTTTCAGGAAGATACTGACATCTGGAGCTACAAAAATGTAGGGTATTTGTTAAATAATGTGTTTTTAACCATAAACCATGCAAACACATTGTATTATAGCAAATACACAAAATAACATTGTTTTTAGCAATAACATTGGTGCTCTTTAAAAGGAAAAAATATTTGTTAACACACGTTGCGTGTCGACATCTGCCTACAGACACTTCAGTACTTTTCTTTCCTTAATTTGTGATTGGCCTGTAAATGACGCAAATTATTGCTGCCCTGCATCATTTGTACTGCATACAGAAATATTGCTTGGAATCAAAAAATAATAATAATTACACAAAGTTTGCGTTATTTTTTTAAGTTAGGACAACTTACAACAAACTTCTCGACTGACAACTGCAGCTTGTTAACCGAACATTAAAAGTTAACTGATGCCATTGTGGAAAAATACAGTTTGTGGCAGTAAAAACAAATATTTTATTTAATTTAAACATGCAAACAGCAGCAAAAGATCAACAACAGAACCAGGATTCATACATTATTCATACATTATTACATTAATATCCAAAGATGGCGGATTGTCTCTTTTTCATCTACCACATTTTCAAAAGCAGTTCACATTTAAAAAAGTTCTGCTTTTGTGTCTTCTTTCTCGGTTTGTGCATGAAGAGAGATGTTTATCTTTGTTGATCTTTAAGAGGTTACCATCGTGCTGAAGAGAGCATTTAGCTAAAACAGGCTAAGATTGATTGTCTTCTGCAACCTTACAAGTGTTGTTCATTAAAAAAGGTAGAGTGTTTTAGTAGTTTTGTGTGACCACGATTAAATAAAATTTAAAATAATGCCCAAAAACAAGTTAAGCATTAAAAAGGGCAAAATTGCACCATTAACAGTAGTTCATATTAGAGCCCTGCACGGGCCAAAAACTCCAGCCCTAACCCGGCCCTGGCCCGTAGTGTTCAAACCCTACCCGGCCCCAGCCCGACCTGCAATTTTTTCAGCCCGAACCCGACCTGACCCGAGACCAATATCAATCACTTTTAAGCTCTCTCTGATGTGCGCTCTCAGATTCGTGCTGTCTCTGCTACACACGCAAACACACACACAATGAGGAGAGACGCCAAAATAAGCCAGAGCCCGTCCAGAGCCCAGTCTGAAAAAAAACGACCAGAGCCCGGCCAAAATAGGCTTAGCCTGTCGGGCCCCGTTGGGCTTGCAGGGCTCTAGTTCATATGACATGCATTATATTCTGAAGCCAGCATTTTTATGTGGCTGAAATTGAAGCCATTACTGTATGTTGAAATGTGTTGAATTGAATGTGAGGAGCAGACAAGAACAAAACTCTCATAAGGTTTCAGAACCTATAAACCTTTCTGGGACTATTAGTGCCTACTTGAAATCGAAAAATGGAATTGAAATCTTTCATAGAGAGAAGTTAAGTGGATAAATGGATGACAGAATCTTCAATACTGTGTTTTGTTACTGCATTTTTCAGACTAACATCTTTAAAATAATGTTTGTACCTAAATCATTTTGCATATCTGATTTGTAGATTTCTAACTTCAGTACATTAAAGGGGACATATCATGAAATGATTACGAGCAAAGAACCACTTTTGGTGCTATATAGCACCGTTTGTTTTTAGAGTGTATCAACCTAGAAAATGTGAAAAAGATCAACCCAGTAACTTAGTTTTGGTAAACCATTCTCTGCAAACATATGAAAAATGTATCAGTGAAATCTGGCTCCCCTTGTGATGTAAGAAGGGGTTAATACCGCCCCTTAATCTGCACTAACCAAACACGCCACTGTCATTTAGTGCAGAGATCAGCTCATTTGCATTTAAAAGGATACACTCAAAGTGGCATTTTTAAAATGCCGTAATAAATTATCTGTGAGGTATTTTGAGCTAAAACTTCATATATTTACTCAAAAGTCTTGTGAAATGTCCCCTTTAAAACACCCAATAATTACATTAACTATTACATCTATTTAAAACAATTATCAGTGACCTAGCAACTAGGGATGCTAAACAATTAATCGCGATTAACCGTTAGCAGAATAAAAGTTTTTGTTTACATCACATATGTGTGTAAACTGTGTATAATAAATATGTATATATATATTTAAGAAAAAAATTATATATTAAGTATTTATATTTATATATAATATAAATTATACATAAATATACAAATGTATATACACATGTAAACATTTCTAAAACATATACATGCATGTGTGTGCATTTATTTATACAAAGTTATTATACACAGTTCACACACACATATATGATGTAAACATAAACTTTTATTCTGCTAACAATTAATCGCGATTAATCGTTAAGCATCCCTACTAGCAACCTAACAAAGCACCCTAGCAACTTGCATCACATTTTTCTTCCAAAAATCTTTCAATTGCTGCGTAATCTCTTCCAGCAAACAATGTAATTTCAGTGTGAAGAGTAAACTGTCTGGCAGCAGTAGATTTTATGGGGCAATATTGGTTTTATTACTTTTTGTTTCTTTGTTAAAATGATAAAAGAAGCAGTTATTAAAGTTCAGTTTATCTAACCTCTTGTCTCTCTATAACTTTTCGTTTCGTGTTATCGACGAGCCTCTGTGGATTTCATCTCCTCTGTACAGACGGTTTCTGCTGTCCACAAACAGATATTGTTTTCTAGAAATGTCTGCCGGTTAAAGAACGTGTTAGGACTTATATTAATGTACTGTGGTTTGTTTTGGTTTTACATAATGTCTATGTTAAACTACAGAATTTGTCATTTATGACCTTGAGCTACAAAACCAGTCATAAGGGTGAATTTTGAGAATGAGAGTTATACATAATCTGAATAAATAAGCTTTCACTTAATGTATGGTTTGTTAGGATAGGACAATGTTTGGCTGAAGTACAAATATTTGAAAATCTGGAATCTGAGGGTGCAAAAAATCTAAATATTGAGAAAATTGCATTTAAAGTTCAAAGTCCAAATGAAGTCCTTAACAACACATATTACTAATAATAAATACATTTTTTAAATATTTACTGTAGGAAATGTATAAAATATATCCTTATTATTTTTGGCATTTGCTACAAATATACCTATGCGACTTATTACTGGATTTGTGGTCTAGGGTCACATATTGGTTAACTCATTTAATTACATTTAACAGTTTATTCTTCATTGTCTCTTATAGATAATCATCAGCACGATTACACCAGCCATCTGGATCTCACCGGTTCACACACACCAAAAATTGGTAAGTTATTTTCTAGCTTTTTTAAACGTTCAGAAAGAATTCCTGAAAACCGTTTCGTCTCTGCTATACCTGTCATGATGATGCTTTACCCACACCGAGCTAAACTGAAGTTTAATTGATTTATTAAGACATCGCAAAACTATCACATCCAGATGGTTTTAGCATGACGAACATGTCTTATAATATCAGCACACTTAGATTAAAATTATTAATGAGGCTAGATTTTATCTCCAGAAATGACTTTCATAATGAGCCTCATCAAATAAGCGCTGATAAGCTCAATCCCTGACAGTCCTTGAGATCAGAGAAACCCTTTATCAAACGGTGAAAAAACACGGAAATTAAAAGCTTAGCCTGTAAATGGCCTCGCTAGCAGGAGGATTTCCGTAACAAACAGTATGTTAATCGAATCTCCACAGTTATTGAAAAGCCACAATTGTATTTACTCCGACCGTATCTCCCTCTTCCCAAATGTGATTTGGTTTGAAAAGGCTTGTCAGGCTGTAATCACACATTGGCCACGGCTGTCACGGTGGAACGGTGACCATTAACACCTGCGCTGTATTGAATTAAATGTCTTTTGTGCTGCTATCAGCTCATGAAGTTCATTACAGAGAGAAGAGTACACTTACATTAACCCGATCTGGCCCGGATGACTCTCAACAGCCCACGTCTTTCAATAATAATATGTGATCTGCTCCATCATTTTGAGTCACTTTGGCCCAGAAACACAAACATTATGTTTCTACTTCAAGCTGTTGGCTTGATATAATTACTATCACAGACTGTTGTTATCAGATAAATAGACACCAAACAATATTTATTTCAGCATACATTAAATAAGAGCTTATAATAACAGTCATCATCATATTGCACATTTTAGAAATTATGAAAATAGCTTGATGTTATTTTGAAGAATAATGCTTTAATTTAACTAGATGTGGAAACTGGATAACTGAGCGCAGGTAAATGCAAAGTTAAGTTACACTGATTGATTTACTTTCCTTTAACAATTTGGGGATTTTAATTGGGATGGTTTGAGACATTTTGAAAGAAAAACACAAAACACGTCATATTCTGTATTTGGCTTAATATTGAGTTTCCAAATAAACAGCAACTTCTGACTCAGAATGATAGAACGCATCACACGTTATCTATACCACAGTGGGTAAACATCATGTAAAATATTAAACGTTTTTTTTTACTGATTTTGTTTTTCTCACTTGGATTATTAGGACACAGAATAGAGTACTACGGTAAGCAGTACACATGTTGTACATGTGTATTATTTTCCTTTCCCATCATGTATGTGAATGTAGGATCTAATTTTTTTTGTTGATCTGTCACTATCTGCTGGTCTCTGTGTGTAAGGTCTCTGTGCGTGTCTGTGTGTGTACGGTAGGCTATATCTGTTGTGGTCTCTGTGTGTATACAGTCTCTCTGTGCCGGTCTCTTTGTGTACAGTCTCTCTGTGCTGGTCTCTCTGTGTGTTCTGTCTCTCTGTGCTGATCTCTGTGTGTATGATCTCTCTGTGCTGGTTTCTGTGTGTATGATCTCTCTGTGCTGGTTTCTGTGTGTATGATCTCCCTGTGCTGGTTTCTGTGTGTATGATCTCTCTGTGCTGGTCTCTGTGTGTATGGTCTCTCTGTGCTGGTCTCTGTGTGTATGGTCTCTCTGGGCTTGTATCTGTATGTACAGTCTCTCTGTGCTGGTATCTATTTGTGTACTGTCTATCTGTGCTGGTCGCTGTGTGTACGGTCTCTCTGTTCTGGTCTCTTTGTGTGTGTCGTCTCTCTATGCTGATCTTTGTGTGTATGATCTCTCTGTGCATGTCTCAATGAATACAGTCTCTCTGTGCTGGTCTCTGTGTGTATGATCTCTTTGTTCCGGTCTCTTTGTGTGTGCCATCTCTCTGTGCTGGCCTCTGTGTGTGTTCTGTCTCTTTGTGCTGGTCTCTAGTTGTGTAATGTCTATCTGTGCTGGTCGCTGTGTATACAGTCTCTCTATGCTGGTCTCTGTGTGTACGGTCTCTCTGTTCTGGTCTCTTTGTGTGTGTCGTCTCTCTATGCTGATCTTTGTGTGTATGATCTCTCTGTGCATGTCTCAATGAATACAGTCTCTCTGTGCTGGTCTCTGTGTGTATGATCTCTTTGTTCCGGTCTCTTTGTGTGTGCCATCTCTCTGTGCTGGCCTCTGTGTGTGTTCTGTCTCTTTGTGCTGGTCTCTAGTTGTGTAATGTCTATCTGTGCTGGTCGCTGTGTATACAGTCTCTCTATGCTGGTCTCTGTGTGTACGGTCTCTCTGTGCTGGTCTCTGTGTGTACAGTCTCTCTGTGCTGGTCTCTCTCTGTGTTCTGTCTCTCTGTGCTGATCTCTGTGTGTATGATCTCTCTGGGCTTGTATCTGTGTGTACAGTCTCTCTATGCTGGTCTCTGTGTGTACGGTCTCTCTGTGCTGGTCGCTGTGTGTGTTCTCTATCTCTGTGCTGGTCTGTGTGTGTACGGTCTCTCTGTGCTGGTCTCTGTGTTAGCGGTCTCTCTGTGCTGGTCTCTGTGTGTAATGTCTGTCTGTGCTGGTCTCTGTTTGTGTAGTGTCTATCTGTGCTGGTCGCTGTGTGTACAGTCTCTCTGTGCCGGTATCTGTGTGTTCTGTCTCTCTGTGCTAGTCTCTGTTTGTGTAAAGTCTATCTGTGCTGGTCGCTGTGTGTACAGTCTCTCTGTGCTGGTCTCTGTGTGTACAGTCTCTCAGTGCTGGTCTATGTTTTCACGGTCTCTCTGTGCTGGTCTCTCTGTGTGTACAGTCTATCTGTGTTGGTCTCTGTGTGTGTACGGTCTCTCTGTGTGTGTACAGTCTCTCTCTGCTGGTCTCTGTGTGTGTTCTGTCTCTTTGTGCTGGTCTCTAGTTGTGTAATGTCTATCTGTGCTGGTCGCTGTGTATACAGTCTCTCTATGCTGGTCTCTGTGTGTACGGTCTCTCTGTGCTGGTCTCTGTGTGTACAGTCTCTCTGTGCTGGTCTCTCTCTGTGTTCTGTCTCTCTGTGCTGATCTCTGTGTGTATGATCTCTCTGGGCTTGTATCTGTGTGTACAGTCTCTCTATGCTGGTCTCTGTGTGTACGGTCTCTCTGTGCTGGTCTCTGTGTGTGTTCTGTTTCTCTGTACTGGTCTCTGTGTCTACGGTTTCTCTGTGTTGGTCTCTGTGTGTACGACCTCTCTGTGCTGGTCTGTGTGTGTGTAATGTCTATCTGTGCTGGTCGCTGTGTGTACAGTCTCTCTGTGCTGGTCTCTGTGTGTGTTCTGTCTCTCTGTGCTGGTCTGTGTGTGTACGGTCTCTCTGTGCTGGTCTCTGTGTTAGCGGTCTCTCTGTGCTGGTCTCTGTGTGTGTTCTGTCTCTCTGTGCTGGTCTCTGTGTGTACGACCTCTCTGTGCTGGTCTCTGTTTGTGTATTGTCTATCTGTGCTGGTTGCTGTGTGTACAGTCTCTGTGTGTGTACGGTCTCTCTGTGTGTGTACAGTCTCTCTCTGCTGGTCTCTGTGTGTGTATAGTCTCTCTGTGCTGGTCTCTGTGTGTGTACAGTTTCCCTGTGTTTGACAAGATCACAAATGTTAAAGTCTGGATGTTATCGAAAATAGTTTGTCTGAGTCTGACAATAATCTACTTTTGTCTTGTTTTCTATTTAAAATACCTAAACAACTTTAAAACAAAGTACATTTACTTGAGAAGCAAAAGTGTGTGTCTGTATGACACAGCAAAACATTTTTCATTAGAACGATAATTTTAACTATATTTAATTTTAGTTTATGCTTTAAAAATGCAAATGTATAAGAAACTGGTATTAATTCAAGATATAGTCTCTGAAAGTCTTTTTTTCTCATTTATGTAGTTTAATTTATGTTTTCGTAGATATTTTTCTGAATGAATAAGAAAATGTGTTTTGTTTGACTAGATGAGCAGCTGCTTGGAGTTACATTCGCTATCATTAAACAAGCTCTTACGCGCACACACGCTGTGTTTTCTGACAGATGTCACAGTTTCATGCACACATTCTGTTGATGTGTTTCATCTTTCTTTCTCTCTGCCTCTGTTTCTTTGACCCTACAGAGAAGCCAAGGATGAACAACATTCTGACGTCTCAGACTGAACCTTACGATCTGTCATTCTCACGGTCTTTCCAGAACCTCACTCATCTCCCTCCCTCATATGAGATGGCCATAAAAGCAGAATTAAGTGAGTACTTGCCCTGTTTCACTGTATGTTCTTCCAATGAGAAAAAGAGGGTGAGAGAAACAAAAAATTCCAGAAAATATCAATACACATACAAATGTAATGTGTTTTTTTTAGTTTTTTTTTTGTTTTTGTTTTTTTAAAAGCATTTGACCTTGGTGAGAATTTATAAAATGAATGTGGAATACATAGCTCAGATTGTGGTCTTGGAGTATAAATGAAAAAAGTTTGTTTGGAGATTTCTGACTTTCGAATGCAGATTTTAGTATCTAGACAAATCTAAACACAGAGCCCCATGTGAAGATGTTTTCCTCAGGGGAAAAATCTGTGAAGCAGTAGACATAAGCAAAAGTCTCAAATTGCTCATCGTTTAATATCATTGCTGTCCTGGGGAATCAACTCAGATATTTAAATTACATTGCCGTAGGTTTAAAGCCGGAGGATTGTTTCTTGAATTAGAAAGTTTTTGCAATCCCCATTCTGTTGACCTTCAGCAAGACACTCGCCTATAATAAATACATTGTGTACCTCTCAGAATAAAAAGCACCTGCTTAATGAAAGATAACCACTGGACGTTGCCAGAAGACATCTTTCATTAAATACAAAGGCCAATATGAATGAATAAAGTATTGGCATACAGAGGTCGTATGATTAGATGTACTTTAGCTAAATGATATTTGAAACACAGCACAAAGAAAAGAGCGTCTTTCATGCAGGATTGTACATTGATAAAACCACTTCAAACTACTCAGGACGAAAAATTGCAAAGAGACCTTTTCAGTCTCAATTGTTTATCTAAGACAGCAATGGGATTTATCAGAAAGCTCAGCCATAGTCTTGTGTTTACTTATACGTTTCAGATGAGTATCACTAATGCATGTGTCCCAGCGATAAACAATAGCCTTCATTTAACCACCTAGGTTAACTATAGATCCAAGATAGTCATGGTATGAGTAACCCACTTCTATCCACTTCTATACATTTCGTTTTTGCCAAAATAGCTTTTGATATGTCTGATATTTCATCTAATGTCAACAAAGATTACAAGGTGTTTGATTTCATTTAATTATTTTGTTTTATTTATTTTGGGCTATGGTTAGACATTTATTAAATGACTGACCAAATTTTTGCCTAGATGTCTGGGCTGTGTTTGGACAGCTATTAGATGTTTTTAAAACATAAAATGTTTGCTGGGATGTTCCTTGGGGCTATTTTACATCAATATCTCTATGTTAATACAAAATATACATTTTATCCAATTTGTTTTAAAAATCCTGCAAATTAAATCTTATAAACTTGTACTTATTAAAGGAAAATATAATCTTATGGTCTTTGGTACAAGAAATATGCTTAAATTACAAGCTCATAATTCGTAATATAATGTGTATTTGTACCAGACACACTGAAAAAAATGATTCATTGAATTTAATCAATTTTTTTAAGGTAAGTGGTTGCAATCAATTTATTTAAGCTACATTTATAGTAACGTAAAATAAAATATAAAACTTTTGTTTAAATGTAGCTTAAATAAATTGATTGCAACCACTTACCTTAAAATTTTTATTAAATTCAATGAATCATTTTTTTTAGTGCAGCAGACGACTCCGGGCCGGATCCGCACCGGAGCTGCCGACTTTGGTGTGTGAATCCGGCCCAGAGTCATCTGTAGGCATATTTGATCAAATTAAATATTGAGGTTTATGGTTGGATCCTAAATTGACTTTTAAACATCATATTGATTATATACTTTTGCGAAATAAAAATTGGAACTAGTGTACTATATCGATCTAAACAGTGTTTTACATTTAGTGTTCGGAAACAAAAACTCACACTACCCGGTTTGTGATTATGCAGACGCGGTTTACCAGAATGCATCATAAACTAATCTTTTGCCTTTTACTATTAAATTTGTGTTTGCATAATATTTGTGTGTGTGTGCGTGCGTGCGTGCGTGTGTACTGTTTGTATATGTATATATAAATACACACATGCATGTATGAAAAAAAATTTAGGTATATTTTTTATTTATATTTATAATATAAAATATATATATAGCAGGGAAAATAAGTATTTGACAGTATTTGGCATCAGCATTTTTATCAGTAAAGGGATTTCTAAGTGGCCTATTGACACAAAATTTCCACCAGATGTAGCCATCAAGCCAAATATTGAATTCATACAAAGAAATCAGAAAATTTAAGTATACAAGTTGAGTCATAATAAATAAAGTGAAATGACACAGGGAATAAGTATTGAACACACTTTATTTAATATTTTGTAGACATTACTGTATGTGTATTTATATATATATATACAGATGTGGCCTTTAAAAACGCGCGTTTTCTCCCGCGGCATTCGCCAAATCGTCTCGCGGAGTCACGCAGAATTCTGCAAGTGTTTTCGGGGGGGCTACTTTCCCTTTTCCCTTAATGTGTTTCGCTTCACAGAAAATCCACCAGGTGGCGCATAAAAAACTACATTTTTATATGCGTTGTCATTGCGGTTGTTTCCAGAAGTTAATAAGGGCATTGCTGAATATTTAATATTTCTATTAAAACAGCAAAGTGACGTCAACCCCTTCTTGCCAGCATAACAGCGCATACATTTATTAAGATGACTGTACGTGCAATGGGCATTTATACTAAGTGCAACAAAGAATTTAGTGTGAGCCTAATACCCTTAACTCTATTTACAATGAATATCTTAATTATTTGTGTTGTCGAATTTTGACACCGTTTCATTGTTTGTTTATAATATTAATAATTATGTCCGTTTTTCTAAAAGTATTACTATTTTAAAGAGATTCATGTGGTATAAAAATACATGTTTTAAAGTTAAAAATGTTGTAAAAATATATTAGTATTATTGTTCTTAATATATTAAGAACAATAATATGACACATGTATATTGCGCTAAAATGCTATACATATGGAAAGAGGAATTCTTCTCAACCACCACCAATAAAGTTAAAAAAATATTCTTTAGAAAAATAGCGTTTAAACCCACGCAGAGCGAACAAGAAAACATGGGCCTATGCTTACATACTGTACAGTGGGCATATGATATCTTTATTTAGTTTTACATATTTAAAACTTTAATAATACCTTTCTTGCGCATATAGGCAGTCAGTGTTATGATTTTTTTTTATCCTTTCAGCCGTTATTCATAACAATAAACAGATTTCCTTATTGAAAGAAAAACGTAGAAAATGTTATTATGGGTATAGTTGATGCAAATAAAGTGTGCAGTATACAAAAAATGCAAACAAATTATTTCTAAAAGTGGCAAGATTTTAAAAAGATAAAGGTGGTATAAAGAAAGACATGAGAAAAGTAGAGGTATGCAAAAGAGCACAGTTTAGTTATTGTTAATTAAAGCGGTTTTATACACCTTTGTTTGAATTGACAAGCATTTTATTCGCCACTTTCAACACATTTTGTGATTCATTTACTGATTTATTACAGAAAATTGTTGTCAGAAGCAAAGCTATTGTACAAAGCATCTTTATATGTATGTTTTAAAGTTAAAAATGTTGTAAAAAATATATTAGTATTCTTTAATTTAAGAATAACAATATGATACATTTATATTGCGCTAAAATGCAATATACATTATTCTGCAAGCAATATAAATTATTCTCAACCACCACCAATAAAGTGTAAACATTATTCTTTAGAAAAAAAACGGCGTTTAAACCCGTGTTGCGTGGAGCGAACAAGAAAACATATGCTTACATGCTTATTCGGCATATGATATCTTTTTTATTTAGTTTTACAGTTTTAAAAGTGGCAAAAAAGTTCTTAAAATCTAATGAATACTGGTTTTGTAAAATGTATATAACTGCAGATGCGTGCGTGGGATCCGGGCAGGTATCATTTTCCTCCAGACCTTGACGCATGGTCGCGGGAAGGCGAGAAATATATTTTTTTTAGGTTAAAATATTTTGCACAATTGATATATTACTTATGAATATTTTAGGAAATTATTTTTGACACACGTAGGTTATTACGTGTATTTTGGATTTTAATTTCATTACTGTGCCTATCCGTGGCCTCATCCGAGCGCACTTTCTCCGCCTTGCATCTTTTGAAGACATTGGTATGCAGCACCATGACCCAGAAAAGACTCACACACCTTTCCCTGATGCATGCCCACACAGAAATACTGAACTCCCTGGATATTTGTCCTCTAGCTCATGAGAGACTTTGGAATCTCTATACAACCGGCGCAATTCGCGAGGCGAGTTTTTTCTGTTCGAGTAAAGAGCGCGTTGATAATATGCGTATTAACGGAATGACAACGCGGGTTTGTTTATTACATGGATGCGCAGCAGCACAAAAACGCTTTTTAATATGAAAAATTAAAGGATTAAAATGTAACAGATTATTATTGAGTCTCTTGGACATAAATGATGACCAATTATGAGACGTTAGAAGGCGCAAAGAGCTGCTTCATCTGTAGCTAAGTAAATAAATGCTTTGCTTTAAACAAATGCATCTACTTTTAAATGTTTTTTTTTAAATGCTACCCAACGGATTTATTGTATATAATGACTCTGCACCTGTAGATATGGTGAGATGAGAAAACATTTTAAGTAATGCTTTTAAAAAAAACATTTCGCTGTCCAAGTGCTGAAATGGCTCTCCACACGTTTGTAAATTCTTTATCTTTTGTTTGTAACAAATAAAGTATTTTTACAGTACAAACCTTATATAAAGCCTATTCTAAAAATGTAATTATACACCATGTTTTTCTTATTAAAAGTATACAATATCAGAACTAAACCCATTATTATTTTTGTTCAAATTATGAATTATTTATATGTTTAAAAAAGACAGTAATAGTACTATTTAGTAAAAAAAGATCTATATAAAAATATACTAGGTATGTTAATGTAAGAATATTTTACATCTGTTAATCGACGTGTGATCTTAACTTAAAAACGAAAGTAAAATATGTTCGTCCGCATGGACATTGAAAACTGTGAAGTTTAATTAATATTATATGTTGTTATAATATTATATGTTGTATGTAAATTGTAACGAAAGTAATTCCCCCTGGGATAAGTATTTTTGCTTCTGATTAATAGCGCATATTCATCTGAGAACTGATGATGTCTGTGTTTCAGACCCTGGCTGTGTGCCCTGAAGTGTATATGACAATAAAGTAGTAAATCTCAATGTATTTATTTTTAAAATGTATTTTAAATAGGCCTATAGGCTCATAGGTTTTTTGGTTAAAAAAATTCACAGCACCCCCTGTTCAAAATGACTTCCAGCGGCCCTGCCTTGACGCTTTGTGTGTTCGACTTTAAATGGTGCGGCGCTGACTGGTCGGCGTATGACATCAGAGTACCGCGAGAGCAAAGGTAAAGTCGGACCATTTGTAACATTTCGACTTGCTCTCGCGGTACTTTGATGTCTTAGTTGCCGAACTGTCTGCGCAGCGCCACATAGAAACGCCCTTTGACTCTTTAAGGCAAAGTACCACAGGGAGCTACACTGCGACCAAAATGGTCGCATATGCGACCTTTTGAACTGCCGTTGCGACCCTAATTTTTAATGGGTCGCAAATGTGCTACCTAATGTTTTAGACAATATGCTATGATTTACTATGAGCATTTATTAAAACAGAAATGTGGATCTTAAGAATACGTTTTATAACGTGCTCTGAGCCATCAACACGTTGGCTTCATTTTGCGTGAAAGCACGTCGTGTCTCTCCCTATCAGTGTGCGTTTGTGTGCTCAGCTGTTTCTCAATGAATTGGGTGGGACGCGACGCAAGCGCAGTGTCTTCCTTGTTTCTGAACTTGAGCAGAGGTCTTTCTTCACTGAGGACGCGGGACTCGTATGGTTCCGGGTTTATATTTTAAATGGTCTGTCGGGTCCGGTTAGGTCCTAGTTTAATTACTTTGGGTCCCAAGTCTGATTAATGTTGTGTTTATAACCCGAGTCGATCGGAAAACGGCCATGAGCGCTACCGCGCTAAAGCTCGAGTGCAGTTTCAGCGTGCCTCCGGTTTCTATGGCGATTGTTCTTGTTACGACCACGCGCTGCTTTTTCTTTCTCACATTTTTTAATAATCTTATTATTAATTAACCATATATTTTCTAAAACCATATCCATATTAAGTTTGGACAGAGATTGTAGCAAAAAGCAATGCTAATGTCAAGCCAATTGCACTGAACGAGCAAAGCAATGTAAAGTCTGTCACCGGGACAGCAAGTAGACTTTTAAATCTGAAATAATGAGTGGATTAAGCTTTTTAAATCGGCAAGAGAGAAATAGAAAGATAGAGCAGTAGCAGTAAAAGTGCCTTTCTAATAGAAATTATAACCATTATAACATCAGTCACATTTATAATCTATAGACCTGCACTGTCTATTAATATACTATACATAGTATTGTATTATATTGAGTTTGATAAAAGGGGTCTAATTGCTTCATATATCAGTGCAAAAACAGTAAGTCTTTTCGTGGTGCTTTGACAAACAGTGTCAGCTTTGTTAATGGCAAAGAAAGTTTGGGGTGGTTAGATTAATGAAATATAATGTGAAATTAATATTAATTTTCAATGAATCAAAGTATTGTGTTGTGTCACACATTATTAGTTCTACATCACATGTATGGTAGACCATTATTTGTCAGTGGGTAAAAATTGCCCTTTTCACCGGCTACCACCACCAAGTAAATTTCAGATCTGTGGGAAACACTGCAACGTTTAAGAAAACAAGGCGGCATGTTGATGGCAAGTAAAAATAAAAAGCATATCTGTATGCAATACAGTTTCATTATTGTTCATTATTATCCAGAGCGCCTTAATATAACTTGAAAAAAATATGTGCGACCAAATCATATTTTGCGCCAGTAACTGAAAAAGTTGGTAGCGCAAGTGCCACCAGTGGAAAAGGTTAGTGTAGTTCCCTGTACCAGCAACATGAGAAGTGGTGGCACGCAAAAGAAAGTGAAGGTACGCAGTACGCTAAAATATAAAGTGTCTGTACTGCGAGCACTGGTTTAGTTATTTACATCGTGTGTTGCTCTTTCACCATTGTGCACCCGCGCACTCGCTCTGTAGTTTGTAGCTCGCGCTCCGGCTTCGATAAACAATGCCCGTTTCTCAATACCAAGTAGGGGAGAGTGGGGCAAAGTGAGCCAGTGGGTAAGTTGACCCACCCCCTTTATCTAGGCAACCATACAGATTTGTAGCCGTGTGACCACAAATACAGGTAGCAACCATAATTTATATTTGGCTATGTTAAAGAGAAGGACAAATTAAAGAGTTATGATTAAAGTATGATTTTAAAAAAAAAAAAAACAGTTTTTATCCTATCAAAGTAAAATGTATACATACCAGGTATAATGGCTGTTATGTCAAAGTAGATTTATCCAGGTCTAAATATTTATACCATACATATTGGTGATAGGCTAATGTATAAAACCATGTGAATGATTTAGCTAAAGATTAGCCTGAATTACTAAGCTAGGCAGTTTTCCAAAACGGTGGCTGTGGGGCAAAGTGAACCAGATGGGGTAAACTGAACCAGGGGTTCAACCCCACCATGAGGCACTGTAACCATTGAACATGTTTCATAACAAAAAGAGCCTAGGTTATATCAACATATGTCAAATTAAGTTACCTGATATCCACTTAATTTTATAAGTTATAAACATTCATTTAAAATAACATACAGCGTATGTATTAGGCCTATTTGCTTAAATAGCATTTTAACAAAGAAACTGCAAGGGTTGAAATTAAAACCCAACGCGCTGGTGAAAACTGGATAAACCGGTTTTCTTTTGATTCCCTGATGATGAGGTGATCGATTAGCATTGGGGGTTGGCAAAGAATTGGCAGACCTAGGGGTGGGTGGTTTTTAATTTCTTGACTCTGTGTCACTGGTAGCTGCTAAAACAAGCAGCTAAACCATGTACAATTAATTACATTTTGGAATTAACTTCCTTCATGTCTTTTTATTTATACACTGTAAAAAATATTTTCTGAATTTTTAAGTAGTTAGCATTAAATATGTTTACAAACAATTGGTTTACAAACTCTGGGATGTTTGTGATTATCATCATTCAGAAAAGTGGTGCTTGTGTTTAGACTTGTGTTTTACGTGATTAAATCATGAAGATTACATTAGTTTCTTTTCAGTGTAGAACAGTTTGTAATCAAAATGCAAAAATATAGTATATTTATAAACATCGCTGAAACAAAGAGTGAATTAAAATTAAAAAAGTAATAAAGTTAAAGCTGCTGATAATTTTGTTTATATTTACTAGCCTTTTCTGAGTGAAAAATGTTTAGATTTTGTTAAGTAGCCTAAATCCTACTCCAATTTATTTCAGTGTGGGTTTCTCATTTTATCAGCTTTCTTTTGCTTTTCAAAGGGCCGTCTACCTTTGCTACCGCCAGTGCTTTAATGTGGGCCGGTAGGCGCCAGTACTCAGTACCGCCACTTCCAAATATAGCTCTTGCGTACCACCACCTCTCCCTGCGCCCAGAACGTACTTCTAGCGTACCAGAACGCTCATTTGCACATCTGTTTAAATCAGAGGCTTAATTTAATCCTTTGGCTGCGCTGCCGCTTTTCAAAGCGCCCTTCACAATGCAAGCTACCTAATTCGTCCCACCGAGAGCAGAGACTACATTACCCATACACCTTTGAGTTTTACAAGTTAAAAGCGCATGCGTAGCTTTTGCTGCTGTCAATAGGCTTGTTCGACTTCATGCGGCGCCCCGAGAATCGACAGCCGGAAGACGTCACAGTATCGCGAGAGCGAGGCGAAATATGATTTCTTGAATCATTTTCGCGGTACTCTGACGTCATCCGGCTGTCGGTTCTTGTGGCGCCGCATGAAGTCGAACAAGCATAGTGTTAACAACGTGGTTTGGAGAGGTGTGTGAAACGCGCAACCATAGCTGCTCTGTTAAAATGAAAATACAATGAATACTTAATATGCCCTCCTGGTTTTAGACTCTGAGGAGTAAAAGAACAAGGCCAGAATCAGAGGACTCTCGCTGGCTGACATCCCACCAAGCCAGAATGATATCGCTGCAGGTACCCTTTTGTAGGTACTACGTGACAATCTCTGCTGTCGCGGCTGTCAGCTTGGTTCCCCTCGACGCAACTTCGGATTTCCTCAGACGATGTGCAGTGTAAAAACATTATTGAAATTGTATTATACATACTTGCTAAACTACAAGTGAACAAAATTTCAATGAATTTGAACGACGTGCACAGGAGTTTTATCACCCGCAAAATGGAAAACAATGGGACAAAATAAAGTGATGACTTTCGAGTTTCAAATGGCCAATATTTTGTTATTCTTGAACCCATAGACATGGTCTTGGTGTCCAGAGAGTATCTTTGCCCGACAGCGACAATATGTTATTAAAAAATAAATTACATCATTATGGATAAATGAGTGCTTGCAGAATATACATATTTGAGAATGCTTATCAGTACTTTTTTGTTTCTTTAACTTTAAAGATGAATATTCTTCTTTAGAGATGGGCAATTTTCAGCAATAGCACATTCTATTCAACATTTTGAGCTCATAAAAAAGATTTTTCGCTTATTTAAATGATTTTTTTTATGTTTTTATGCACGTTTAGTTTTGGTGCAATTTCATCAAAAGCTTATAATTAGGAAATACACACAACACGCTTAACGTATATTTTATATATCTTAAAAATGTTGTAAAAATTGCGTATTCTTATATAATAAGAATAACAATATGATACATTTATATTGCGCTCAAAATGATTTAGAAATGGAAAATGGAATTGTTCTCAACTGAGTGCTTGCAGAATATATAGGCTATATTTGAGAATGCTTGTCAGTACTTTTTTGTTTCTTCAACTTTAAAGATGAATATTCTCCTTTAGAGATGGGCAATTTTCAGCAATAGCACATTATATTCAACATTTTGAGCTCATAAAAAAGATTTTTCGCTTATTTAAATTGCTTTTTTATGTTTTTATGCACGTTTAGTTTTGGTGCAATTTCATCAAAAGCTTGTAATTAGGAAATTCACACAACATAACGTATATTTTCCATATGTTAAAAATGTTGTAAAAATTGCGTATTCTTATATAATAAGAATAAAAATATGATATATTTATATTGCGCTCAAAATGATTTAGAAATGGAAAAAGGAATTCTTCTCAACTACCACCAATAAAGTTTTAAAATTCTTCTTTAGAAAAACGGCATTTAAACCCACGTGCACCGAACAAGAAAACGTATGCTTACATACAGTCCGTGTATGATATATTTTTTATTTAGTTTTACATATTTTTATTTATATGCATTTAATAATAGTCTACCGTAAGGTCATAATGTACACACTGTTAAAAATGATTCAGTGGCTTTGTAAATATCTCTAAAATAAATGATTAAAGTAACTTAATAAAATCTCTTAATGCAGTTATGCGATTTTTTTAGTTGGAAAATAAATTACTTAAAATAGAACAGATATTTTGTGTAAAATGTACATATATTATTTGATGTATACGCCTTAATAATATAAGTATTACATTTACAGATTATTTTAGTCAATATATTTAAAAAGGTCAGAGTAATATATTTAAGTTTTTTAAACTGTAATAATTGCATATTTCAAATTATTATTATTTCTATTTGACATCAAAAATGTGTAAGTTTTACGCCTAACTTGAAGTATGAATTACTTATATTTTCACATTGATATTATTTGAGTAAATGTAGGCAAAAAATAAATTAATAATAAGTAGAAAAAATGTCAATTTTAAACAATCACATAGCCAACGGTTTTTAATCAGCAACAAAGAAACTGCACATTTTGCCGATGACAAACACCTCAGAAACTCCTCCAATTTATGAATATTTACACTCACACTATGATTTTATTTCCTTAGTACAAAAGTATAACATATTATACAAATTCTCAGTGAAATGTATTAAACACCAATGCATACTTTTTATCGTGTTTCATACCATGTAAAGGGAAACATGATAATATAAAAAGTAGCCTACTGTTCTGTAATGCAGAAAAGCGCACCACATGTTAAAGCTATTAAAACGTTCAGATGCAAAAATGAACTAAATGTAAAATTAGATAAACTAGTTAATGATATTGCGTAAATGCGCTCGGTCTCTTCAAAGGTCTTCGCGAATTATTTTGTTATTAGACTCGATTATCATACATCACGTCTCTTCTACTGTAAGTACACGGAAAAAATAAGACAAATGATGCGCGTTTGAGTCCGATTTTTATGAAGAATATGTGACTGTTTATGTAACTGGCAAAAGAAAACTTCGCCAACAAAATGTTTGCCAAAAAGCATGCATTTGTATGACATCAAAGTCTATCGCCTAAACATTGATAATCCGTGTCATGTTACTTCAATATCATACAGTATACGCTAAGCATGAAGTCGAGCACACACATTGTCGTCAGTATGGCCTACATGAAACACGCCTGCCCTCTACAGGTTTTTATATTTCCTGCGTCCCCCACCGAACTCCCCTTCTGCGGGATCTCGCAGAATTTCGGAAGTCTCCGCGGCATTCTGCTCTCAGAAACGCGCATTTTTAAAGGCCACATCTGTAAAATAATTTCAAATTTAATCTTTTGACAGACCTATATATATAATATACATTAGGACCCCCTCGAAAACCAACCAGTGCATTTCAAGGGGTTTATCCAAGAAATAAATGTATTATTAATCATATTAATCTCAATATCAATGTGAACATTTCTCATTGTATTCTTCCAAGTGATCTTAGTTGTCATCCACATTAATTTTATCGCTCTGTACTCTTCCTGTCTTCTAGTGCTTGAGTAATTCAGGACTTTATGTGATGTGAGTTAAGCAGGGAGGTGGAGCTCAGATTAATGACTGCTAATGCAGGACAATTACTCACTGTTTTAATAAGCCGCTGGGTCAGAGAGATGGTTGGTAAACTTCTGTCTCCCATCTTACTTTAATTGCTTGTTTGACTTTCTAAAAACTGTTTTTCATGCAATCTCACAAGGTGCCAGGGAAATTACACATTTCATCTTTAATGAATATTTTTATGCTGTAAGATAAAAATCCCCAAACGCGCTTTTGTTCTGTCCTTTGACAATGACTAACACAGCATCGCATTCTCACGGGCAACGAGGAAAGAAAAGATGAAGATATTTAGCATGATAAATGAGAGATGAGGATTTAATGCTACAAACTAATGACATAAGAGAATAGCGCACGGACTTACCTCTATACAATAAATGAATAAAAAAACAGTAATCATGAGAGTCGCCTCATGTCCCCGTCTTTAGCTCATATCATCATCGCACACCTGTCAAATTTATTTCTCTCAGGAAATCGAAATTATTCTAGCATTATTATCTCTTAGCATTACCTCACAATCTCTCAGTCCGACGTGTTTGAAGGTGTTGTGCCTTCACCGTTCTCTTGGATTGGCCGGCCCAACATTGGCATGGAAATCCACTTTATCCTGGAATGTCATATACAGCGTTTGGATCTTGTGGCATTACTGCGTGTTGATTTGTGATGGTCTTATCTAAGCAAATAATTGAGCTCATGGGTGTGAGAGTGACCAATAGCAAGCGTGTGGCCTGTAGGTTTGTTCACATGACCTTTTCATTTCTAATGTCATGCCCTCACATCGCCACCATCGGCCTTTGGGTTTGCTCAGTGCCTGCCAAAGCCCGGCAGCGTCAGTGATGGTAATTGTGAACTACAGAAGCAGCCAGCTATCAGATCATGTCTTTATTACTGACGTAAACACTTCTGTAGTGAATCTATATCTGTCTTAACACACACAACAGAGATTCATCTCTTTAACATATGTGGCTAGTGGGTGGTCTTCTCTAACAACAGGTTTTAAAAAAACTACATTATGTATGACATTAAAGATGCCTTTATCTGAAGAGGTCATTGCTGGCTCGTTAGACACTATAGCTGGATTTCCATCACCCTGACTTTATGCGCATTTTAAAGTATCGCATAAGATTGATGGAAATGCCAAATTTAAAAAAAATCCCTTAATTCGCTAAAGTTTTGAGGTGGTTTTTGATAGAATTCGTACATATTTTACGAGTTGACTAATTCGTATCAATTCATGCGACCACAATCGTACGTTTTGGTACGATTTGCCTTGACCCCTGTGATGTTGGGGTTAGGTGCAGGGTTCGGTTTAGTTTTTTTTTCATGAGAATCGTAAGATTTTGCATGATTAACTTTGTATGAATTGATACGAATTAGCCAACTCGTAAAATATGTACGAATTCTTGCGAGATCAGGCTGGTTTATATTGTATGTCGGCAAATATGTGTGAAACACGGTTGACAGATCTTAAAGTTTAATGGAGACAACTTGGATCACTAGATCTAGGTTTTGAAATTATTAATAATAATAATAATAATAATACATTTTATTTGTAATGTACGGAGCCCCTAAGGGGACATGGAGAAAAAATGTAATAAAGTTTAGTTTCGTGTGCACATGTGAAACTACCGCGTTTAATTTCGCGTGCGCACGTGAAACCAAAAGTTTCATGTGCGCACGTGAAAGCGAAAGTTTCATGTGCGAAAGCGAAAGTTTTATGTGCGCACGCAAAAGTTTCACGTGCACACACGTTAGTTTTTACATGCGCATGCGAAACTAAACTTAAAAAAAAAATCTGTACATGAAGGTTTCGCGTGATCACATGAAAGTTTCATGTGAGTTTGCGAAAGTTCACGTGAGCCCATCAAAGTTTCACGTGACTAGGCAAAAGTTTCATGTGAGCACACAAATGTTTCATGTGAGCACATGAAACTAAACTTTAGATTTTTTACAAAAATGTCACCTTAGGGGCTCGGTAGTAATGCACTTTACATTTGGAGCAAATCTCAAAGTGCTACAGTTATGATCATAAAAGGGTGAAAGGTGTGTAGTTAAAAGTCATAAGTTCTCCTAAAAAGAAATGTTTCAGTCCTTTTTTAAAAGTCTCAATAGTTTGAGGTGCCCTCAGATGGTTCGAGGAGGGCATTCCAGATACAGGGAGCGGCAGAATAGAAAGCCCAATCACCCATGGTGCTGAGCTTAGTCTTGGGGATAACGAGGCTGTTTGAGGTATTTGAACGGAGGGGTCAGGTTGTTGTTAGAGGTGTGAGTAGTTCTTTCAGATAAGGGGGGGGGCATTTCCATAGATGCACTGGTGGGTAAGGAGGGCGACCTTTGTCATCACATCACCATTGTCTTCTGTCTGTGAGCTGATTGTAAGATTTCTCTCTTTCTCAGGTGATAAAGATGATGAGTACTACACCCGAAAGCATCATGTGCACGACCAGCCCTCCCGGGGCGGCAACCTGCAGTCACACATGGTGAAGCTGAACGTGGAACCTCCAGCACAGCGGCAGAAACCCAAGCGCGTGCAGCGGGCCATGTCCCAAGATCACGTGCTGTCCCCTGCCCGCTCCAAACCCAACCGGGACTACCTGTCCTCGTACGGCGGAGGCGCGGGTGGTCTCTCTCCATACCACGGACGCATTCTCTCCCAGGAACAACTGTTATCAGCCGATCGACTTCACTCCCAGGATCCTCTGCTGTCGCCAGATAAGATGCTGTCCTTGCGACGGGCCAACTTCCGGGAAAAGACCATGTCCCGGGCGATCTCCCAAACGGACATGTTCATACCAACGACACCGGTCATGGACCGACACTACAAAATGATGAAGATGCATTCGCACCCCACCAGCACCAACGAATCCCACAACACTCTGACTGTTAGCAGCGCGCAGGTGGGCAACAAGAGGCAAGCGTTCGCCAACCGCCGCATGCACACGGTAGACCACCTACAGTATATACCGGGACATCACCAACCCCAGTACAGAACCGCTAGTAAGAATGAAGTAACTGTTTAAGAACGATAGATGAATGAAAACAAGTGACTATGATGTCAACAAACAATCGCCGCAGTGCTCTGCGGGTTAGCTGAGATCCGGCTCGAGAAACTTTCAAATTAAAATGGTGTCCCACTTTCAACTGGGTTCTTTTAAAAGGATCCAACCTTGACCTGTTCCTGCTTCAAGCGCAAACGTTTCACTCCATCGGTTCTGGGTCAGCTTTCCTGAAGCAGCCCGGATCTCCTCACACGTAGAGCAAACACAAGGGCTTCGCACACGGATCCTGGATCGGAAGAAAGCGAGACGAAAACCCAAATGCGGTTGTCTGGGCCGTGGATTGAACTGCTGCGGACTTTATTCATACAGAAATTAAACCGTATATAGATTTATGATTTGTAACTCAAGTCCTAATCATAGCTATAGCAATTCTTCTATATAAAGTGAAGTTAGCACTTATCGAGTGCCTCTTTTAAAAACGCATCCCATTTCGATTACGAAGTGGGGAAAGGGTTTAAAAGCACAATAAATCTGCAATCGGTTTTCCTTTGTCGCGTAATCTCTGTTCTTTTGTTTCTTCTACGATACGTCCATCATCATCAAGTTTTCAATAGAAATGTGATGTTACGTTTCGCGTAGCTGATTGTAAATATGCTCAGTTAGCTGCTTCGTGGGTTACTTTTCGACTTCTCGTTGTTCCGTTTAAACTTTTTCTAGCATAATCGAGCCATCCAGAGTATATTTGATTACACAAATGTGTACAGTAATGTGTGTGTGTGTTTTTTAACCTGTACTTGTAGACTAATTGTGAATAAATTTGGTTGATTTAGCCATTCGTACGTATGGTCTCCCAGTTTTGAATACTAATATATTCCCTTTCCTTTCTTGTTGGTCCAACACGAAATCTCTCAAGTGTTAATTAAACAAACGTACGCAATATATGGAAAGCACAGGAGGAAAATTGGTGCTGAATAAATAATGATGATGGAAGATATGCGTTTAATAGGCTATTATACAAAATTAAACAGCATATTCCCTTTAGAAAGATGTTAATGAATAACATGTGAAGTAGCTCTTTCATGATGTTTACTGTCAGTCTATCTGAGATTTCCCATGATGCTCTGCTTCAGTACTGATTGTCTACAGTTGTGCCAGATGACTCGGAGGGATTCTTGAGATAAGTGCCATTCTGATTGTGTTTGGTATTGAGGTCTTAATAAAATTGATTTTAAATTGAAATATGATCTTGCAAAATTGACCTGTTTTAATCCATTTCTTTTTTAATGTGAGAAATAATGGATAAAGACGTATTTCCTAAATACTCTCAATGCGTCCTAGTTTGCCTACTGTTCGTTATACTATTCCAATAGTATTCGAAATAAGAATTTGTATGTCCCAAATAGTATGTTTGTTGAGTACAGATCCATGCACACTATAATGGCTGATATTACCCACAATTCATTGCGAGAGTGAGGAGTTTAGTGACACTGCACAGAATTGATAAACCAAATAAGTGATGCGTCAATGATTTTAATAAATTAAGCGATTTAGTTAACAGACAAGCTGAAACCCAAAAAAAGATTAGCAACTCATAATGTAAAAACTGCACATAATATATAAGTATTACATTATTATTGTAAAATAATGTTCATGATGTAATAATTTTCTCAAAACATAATAAAGTTCATAATGTAATAAAAATTTTTAATGTAATAACAATTTTATTGTATGATAAATGTATTTGTAAAACAAATATTACATCACGACCGTGCTTTTGGATTCATACCATGCAAGCCCATACATTTAAAGCCAAAAGTGACTTTGTCCTCCTCAAAGTGAGCAAAAATGTCATAATCTCATGAATTATCTACTGCATAGTAATATTCTCATAAATGAAAACAATACTGAATACATGTAGTAGTTTAATATGTTTATTATGGTTTGTTCAAATAACTTACAATGTGTTAAATGAGAAAGATGCTGCTGACTGTCGGATCGCGTGAAGATTGATGTGGTGGCATAAAAACTCACTTTAACTTTAAGTCCATTAAAAATTGCCGTTTAAAAAAAAACTCACACCAGAGGGACAGTTGTGACATTTTCAACCATTGCCTGAAAGGTTAAAAACACAAAGTCTTGGTCTTTTCCATGTACAAACACTCGAATGACTTTCCCATTGTAAAGATACTGCTATGTCTCTGTGCTTTTATATTTGCGCATTGAAGACCCGTCACCCCTGAGCAACAATATCGAATATATCTTCATATATCAAGCCACTTCTTAATTTCATCCTCACACTGCTTCATACATGCAGTTGTAGTAAATATTTACTTTAACTATAAAAATCATGTTTTATGCATGCTCCCACGACACTGTTTTCTACCGGCTGGCTATTGAAATGAACATAGGTCACATCACTTTCGCGTTCGAAAATAAGGTGGATAGAGCTCCCTAAATAATTACTAGGGTACTCTGTTTGGTTGCTAGGGAGAGAATTGGCATCCACCAATGATTATGCTTAGTGAAATAAGCCCACCCCATGTCTCTATGATATATAATAATAGTGATGCTTTAAATAAACGCAAACACCACTAATAATACATTTGCAATGTTTCAAATTATTAGTTATGACAATATTTTTGGTGAGTTTATAATGTAATACCTTTCTCATAATGTAATAATTTTATTGCATTATGAGCTCAAGATTTTATTAAGTTTGGAGAAAATATTTACACGATTTTATTACAATAATAATTTAACACTTATTACATTACGTGCAGTTATTACATTATAAGTTTTATTTTGATGTGTGTTAACAATAACATAGTTGTCTTGGCAACAACATTCACTTCTGTTATGCGCAAGTACATAAGTAGTGAATTAATATAAATTAATTTCAGATAATTTTTGAACACATTATAAATGTTAGAAATGTATTGCTGAAACACATTACAAAGACTGCAGCAAACTGTGTAGTTACACCGCTAAACAGTTTTTCCACATTTCTGTGTTCAGGATTATTTGGGTCGAGCCCTAACACAGAGGTGCCGAAACTAGGGCCAAAGTTGGCCCACAATGACCTTTAATTTGGCCTGTCATGCCAAGTGAGATAAGGAAAAAAGAAAAACATCATTGACACAAATGTTCTTATTTATAATAAAAAATTTTCCAAAAAGTAAAATTTGTTGTTTTATTTGTACATTACAAAAATTGAAATTAAATGCAAGGAATTAAAGTGAACAAAACTTTTTTTTTTAATTTACATGCATACTTGAAGGTGTATAGCATGTGTCACAAAACTCAACAAACTCGGGTACTATATGATAATAATGGAGAGGTCGAGGCAGTGGCACACAGACTAAAGAAAATGTAAAAAAATTTGGCAAAATGATTTCTTTTTTACAACAATTACCTTTCAAAATAAAACTGCATTAGTTATGAAAAAAAGTAATACATAAAAAGTAATTATTTATTTTTTAAATATTAGAACATTGTAAATAATGAGAGAACTTTTAATTTTAATATTTTCGGCCCACGGCCTTAAGTCAGGTTTGATTTTTTTGCCCTTGGTAGGAAAAGTTATGGCACCCCTACCCTACCACAACCGCGAGCATCCATTCAGGTTTTTGCTGTATTTGAAAGTGGAAAGAGACAGCAGCTTTCCGGTGAGTTGCCATGGTTTGAGAGCAGATAATTTTGTCTGCTTTTCCATGATTTTGTTTACTTGAAGTTTTTTGTATCATTCCAATTTGGCTGGGTGGTTAAAATCACATTTTTCTGTGTCACAAAAATCACACATTTTGTGACATTTTTGCCATATACTGCTCAACATCACAGAAAATTATTTTTACACGTCACAGCGGTTTTTGATGGAAGATTTTAAAGCCGAATTTGAAGCAAAGCAAATGCATGATTTCTTTTAGCTTTTAAGATCTTTATTAAGATTATTTAACACATTTGATCACATTTATCCTGTGATGTCTTATGTTGAAACTAAAATAACTTTCAAAATATTTTAACATTTATTGCATTATCCATTGACTTCTATTATAAGTTTACCTTAATTTTTGTGGTACATGATGCAATTGTACTGAATTTCTAATGGACCTGGCGCATTATGTTCACCTAAAGTTTTAACAGGAAGTTTATAAAACCGGATCACAGTAAATCAGTTTCATCAAAAAATTCTCTCTCTTTATCTCAATTTCCCTTTGCAAAGCTATAAATAATCTCACTACATGTGTTGGTATTTTCTGTCTGTTGTGCTCACATGTCGTTGATGTTTTTGCTGAACTCATGACTAATTGATGAGCCTGCAGTGTTTTGATGGCGTCTGCGATGCGGGTGAGAGATGCTGTGACATCTTTTAATGTTCAACAGCGAGACATTTTTCAGTGCACAGAACATTGAAGACTGAAGCTAATGTTTCCCAAGGCCAAGAAGATCTTCCTTTGGTGTTATCAGTCCTTTCCTAATGAAGACCATAAATTCTGCTGTCCGCTCGGAGTCCTTTGTTCGCACTGCACTCAATTTATTAAACCGGATGTGTTAGTTCAGACTGGTTCGCTGCGTATTGAATACTGCGTGTGAGTATTAATGAGCGAATTCAGACCCTGCCGTAGGCACCGCTGCTCTTTCTGTGAGACGTTTTGGTTATTTTGTGTCCCAAATGATGACAGAACTTCCAATCTGAGGACATAAGCTGGATTTCTGAACTAAACGATTGGACTTCAGTCCCATAAACAACATCAGGATCGTAAGCAATTCGCATTGAGCTGTTAAATGACCAGATGTTCATTATCATCATATTAACCAGAGAGGTAAAAAATGAAATGTTGCTTGCCTTTGTAAATGATCTGGCGGGATATCATCAATCTCTGAAATGGTTTCCTGCCGAACGTTAGCAGATTCTTCATTTCTGCATCATTAATGATTCTCATTTACGACAGAGAGCAGTTGTTTTGTGTCGTGTATTACAGATGTTGGCGTCCCTGCCATCGCATTCTTTGTGATCTGGGTTTCTTTCATCCGTAAGAGATCAATGCTCGTATTCTCGAAGGCCCGGAGCTCTCCGGTCGAATCAAGCCTGTTAAAGTCATGCACTTCTTGTTTTGAGAAAGATGAAACGGCGGTGTGGTGAGGAGCTGTTTTCTCCGACATTAACTTTGCATGAACACACAAACATTAAATTCATGTGTCCATACTCGGAGCGGTTCTTCCTCTGAGGCTGAGAACAGAAGTGATTGTTAACAAACAGATGGCAGGCGCTGATCTTGTTTATGTTTTGTCAGGTTGCAGGTTCACAGGGGAGGCGGGCTTTATTATCATCATAAACCTTATGAATGCATCTCTTGACAGATGACAAGAACACAAGTTGGCTTGGTGCTATTATGTGTTTCAGCCGTTCAGTTATTGTAACTGATGATGAAGATGGACATCACATTTTTTCCCAACAGAAAACAACATGAGCTGCTTCGACTGCCCGTGTGACCTGTAGTCTTGATGGTAAAGCCCTTGTATTTTATCATCAAGGGTTTTATCTTATTGTGTAACAGTGGAAATGAATGTTTTTTTTGACATGTCTACTGTTGTGTTGCATACATTTAGGATCAAAAGAAATTTATCATGAGCAATTTAAGAGTACAAAGCCTTACTGCCCTAATTCTTCATTGAAACAAGCCCGGGTCGGTTTTTGGATTAATGTATGAAGCACCGGTCCTGTTCACCTCCATCTCTCTCTTTCTCTCTTCACTGAGAGAGGGTTTGTGGGTGATGCATCTTTCTGGACACGAGAACAATGCCTGCGAGCTCTAATTCTTCACATTCACTGTAAATGGGCCACGGATATGGCCGACTTATTGACTGTAACTATTTGCATTTAGATGGAAAAAAGAAACGGCTATTTAGAAATCATGAGGTGGATTTAAACAGAGCAGATGTCAAATGGTCAATCAGCAAGAAAGGAAGTAAGAAAAAAGGAAGGAAAAGAATGAGGAGAGAGAAAGGTAGAAAGAAAGAAAGAAATGAGAAAGAAGGAAGCAATGAGAAGGAAGACAGAAAGCAATGAGAAAAAAAGAAAGAAATGTGAAGAAAGAAAGAAACGAGAAGGAAGAAAGCAATGAGAAGAAAGGAAAGGAAAAAGATGCAAAGAAAGAAAGAAAGAAAGAAAGAAAGAAAGAAAGAAAGAAAGAAAGAAAGAAAGAAATAGAAGGAAAAGGAAAAAGAAAAGAAGGAAGAGAGAAAGAATGAGAAGTAAAATGAGAAAGAAAGAAAATAAGAAATGACAAGGAAGAAATAAATGATAAGGAAGAAAGCAATGAGAAGAAAGAAAGACACGAGAAGGAAGAAAGCAATGAGAAGAAAGGAAAAAGATAGAAGCACAGAAAGAAAGAAAGAAAGAAAGAGAAGGAAAAGGAAAAAGAAAGGAAGGAAGAGAGAAAGAATGAGAAGTAAAATGAGAAAAAAAGAAAATAAGAAATAGAAAGGAAGTAGTAGAAGATAGGAAAGAAAAAGGGAAGTAGGAAGAGTAGAGGAAGGGAGAAAGAAAGGAAGGAAGAAACATGAAAAGAAAGCAGGCAAGAATGACAGCAAGAAAGGTATAACAGGATAGACAGAACAGAAGACAGGAAATAAAGAAAGAAAGAAAGAAAGAAAGTGAATGGAAGTAGGAGAAGAAAGGAGAAGAAGAGAGGAATGAAAAGAAGAGGAAATGAAGGGAGAAAGAAAGGAAGGAAGAAACATAAAAAGAAAGAAAGAAAGAACAAACAGACAAAAGACAGAACAGAAAGAAAGAAAGAAAAAAGGAAAGAATGAAAGACAAAGGAAGTAGGAGAAGAAAGGAAAGAAAAAAGAAAGGAATGAAGAGAAGAGAAGGGGAATGGAGAAAAAAGGGAGGAAGAAACATGGAAAGAAAGCTAGAATGACAGCAAGAAAGAAATAAAAGGGCAGACAGAAGACAGGACAGAAAGAAAGAAAGAATGAGAAGAAAGGGAGAAATAAAGAAAGAAAACCATAAAGGAAAAAAGAGAGAAAGAATGGGAAGAAAAAGGAGAAAGAAAGAAATAGAAAGGAAGTAGGAGAAGATAGGAAAGAAAAAAGAAAGGAAGGAAAAAAAGAGGAAGGGAGGAAGAAAGGAAAGAAGAAACATGAAAAGAATGACAGCAAGCAAGAAAGAAAAGGACAGAGAAAAGACAGGACAGAAAGAAAGAAAGGAAGTAGGAGAAGAAAGGAAGGAAAAGAAGAGAAGGGAGAAAGAAAGGAAGGAAGAAACATGGAAAGAAAGCTAGAAATAAAGAAAGAACAAATCAGACAGACAAACCTGTTGCGTTAAAAAATTCATAGGCAGAGTTTGGGGGGGCGGGAGGGGCACTGCCCCCAAACCAAAGCCAATTATGCTTTTGTCTGAGCTATTAATGAAATAGAAATATGAGAATTAATAATTTATTTGTCTACTCTTAACATGTTAATGGCTATACTAAGTAACTTAAGGCTAAAATAGTTTGAATTCATTTAAATCATATTTTAAAAACCCACTCTCAATGATCTCAATGTATTGCAGTACCCTTGTTTGCCAGTAGGTGCCCCCAGACATTCCGCTTATGACAAAAATTACTTAACCTCTGGTACAGATATGCAACTACATACGTCAAAACAACCTTACATACCAGAGGATACATAACAGTATGTAAATTACTCAAAGGGTTTCCTCATTTTTTAAGTAAAGTCAACTAATAATTTTAATAGTGTGGCTAGGAAGGAAGAAGAGGAGGAAGAGACAGAAAAGTACGGAGGGAATAATGAACTGTTCTTTTTTAGTGTCTTCCAGACTGATCTATACTGTAGATAACTCAGACTCTGAATAGGAAGTGTTTTATTCAGTTTCCTCAGCTTTATATCAGTGTGATGTATAGGAAAACAGATGAATGTATTCAGATATATTCAGCAGTCCATCTTCATCATCTCTATACAACTCCAAATGAGAAAGACCAAGAGCTGCGGTGTACAAGACTAAAACGCTATGAATAATTCAACACGTCATCCTGTATAAATGCTGCTGTTTAATAAACTCTAATAGATGAAACGTTAGAAAATGACAGTGACACCACTCAGGGTAATTATTTCAACTATGAGACTGCAACCAATCCTAAATCCACATAAATAAATCTCTGAAGTTTTCATCCAATGATTTCTGTGCTTGTTTTTATGATATGTTATCAGATAGAAATAAACATTTCATCTCTAGATGAATTACACTGTTTAATCAATATTCACTGTATTTCTCCCGAAAACATAATCTCCTTTGTGTCTTGAAGTTACTTTGATTCTCCTCATATACTGTTGAACTGTATTTCACCTGATAGAAAAACTAACTATTTAAAATTTCTACTGTAGTATTAAAATACCATTTGCTTTGCAGACACCTGGTGAAATAATTCATGTCGAAGGGTATTTTATTCTGGCGTTGTCCAATATAATTCTTATATATTTGGCAAACACATTCATATAAAGGTCACTCACAAAACCATTTCTGTTTAAGAAATTGAGTGCTGAAAATGAATCTTGAGACGCATACTGTACAACATTTAAAAGTCTGAGTCAGGCGCGTCGGTAAAATCTTTCCCTCCCTGTTGAGTATAATGTGATATTTGTGGCGCTGTATCAATAAGTCATAAAAAGATGTTGAAATGTGTTGAATTCTTCATTTTAAAGGCATAAATAATTGACACGCAGCAGCCCGGGAGCAAGCCAAATTGTCAACAGTGAGTCAAAGCTAAAGCCTTCAAGATAATTTTACTAAAACCAGACGAGGAGAAAAAGCTTTCCAGTGCCTTTGAACATCAGATGTAATGTTACACACAAGTCCCATAGAGATTGATCTAAGGTGTGTCGTTTTTTACAATATCTACAGCTTGATTTACAAGCCATTGTAAACGACATCTGCTGAATTTATATTATTTTATATATATTTTGGACATAGTTAAGCATACATGAATAAATGTAATTTCATTAAACACTGATGTCTTTTTTAATTGCTTATTATAAATTCTCTAAGTCAGTTTTATATTTAACCCATATATTTTGCTGTCAAGTGTAAGAAAAGCCCTTAACCGTGGCAAAATTTACTGAATGTGCACTGTAATATTTTTCTCTTCCCGAGAGAAAGTGAGTGGTGAGATCTTAGGGCACATAACTCATCCTTGTTGTTCACCCGCAGTAAACCATAACAGAAACTTTTGTGCTGATAAAGCAACATCACAGATCCAGCCGCTGGATAGAAGTTCATCTTCACAGACATGGTGAAGAAACTTGATCTGAAACTTCACATGATGACATCACAATTAAAGGTGAAGTGTGTCATAAATTAAATCGCATTATAAAACGGGCAGTTCTGGTTCTTCATTCTGATTGGTTGAAACGCGTTCTAAGCCGTGATAAAATACACCGGTAACCTCACGGTTCAGACCACATTACATAAGTATCACTGCGCCACTGTTGCTGCGTACTGATTTATGAAAATAAACACCACAGTCTTAAATCATATTTTTAATTTGTCTACAATTGCACAATTAATGGCGAGATAAATATAACTCCCTCCAGTTAATAGACACGGACACAAAGCGTTCTTCTTTACGGGCATTTATTAGTCATCCTCGATGCCATCAAAATATGCCATCAAACATGGTATAAAGCATGCCGTGAGAACTAAACAAAACATAAGTCGCGTCGTGCCTAACAACGCCCCTTAGCTGTTATAAAATGCACTGGTAACCCACTGCTTCTCGGGGTTTATTGCTTTAATAAAAACATTAAACAAAGATAGGAGTTTTTACAAACAGTTGCAGAAAAGTTGACAATGAGAAATACCAAACTGATCTTACGGCAAATTAACCTAATTTACTGTTAAAATAAAGGTACAAAAAGGCTTGTTATGTCACTGGGATGGTACCCTCAAAGGTTCATTACCTTTTGGGGTACAATTTTATACCCTTAGGACCTATTGCAGGGGTCTTCAATAAAAAATTTGCCAAAGCACATTCTATTATACGGAGCCCCTAAGGGGACATGGAGCAAAAATTAAATAAAGTTTGGTTTCATGTGCTCACGTGAAACTTTCATGTGCTCACGCGAAACTTTCATGTGCTCACGCGAAACCTTCATGTGCAGAATTTTTTTTAAAGTTTAGTTTCGCGTGCTCAACTATCGCGTGCTCACCTGAAACTATCGCGCGCGCAAAATTCGTGCAAAATTCTGCACATGAAGGTTTTGAGTGAGCACATGAAAGTTTCACGTGAGCACATGAACTAAACTTTAGATTTTTTTTACTCCAATGTCACCTTAGGGGTTCGGTACTATTAATAGTCTTAATTGTAATATTTATTTATTACATATTTTTTATATTAGCTTGGCTTGGTTTAGGTATGTTAACATTTTAAACAATACTTAAACATATCAACAAGTAAAATAAAATAAAATCAACAAGTAAAACAAAAAAGTTTTGAGTAGACTATATAAAAAAGTAGCCCTCCAGATTGTTTTATCGATTGTGGTAGCCCTTGCTCACAAAAAGGTTTGGAGACCGGATTACTCCACTTTCATAAAAAAGTTTTTTTTTTTTAAAAGTGATTATTTACTCACCCCCATATCAGCCAATATGTTTATGTCTTTCTTTGTTCAGTCAAAAATATGTATTTTTTTTTTTTTTTTGAAAACATTCCAGGATTTTTCTCCATATATGGACTTTAGTGGACCTCAACAGATTACAGTTTCAATGCAGCTGCAAATGGTTCTAAACTATCCCAACCATTTTTTTTGCCAATATAAAGGAAAACAAAATAAGTACTTTTAAACAACAACTTCTCTTCTTGCACTAGCCAACCTTACATATTACGTAATCACTTTGAAAGGTCACACGTTACACACATGTTACAAACGCACACTTGCAGACCATTTTGATTGACACAAAGACATTAATTAGTATCATTTCATATACAACAACATCTGAACACTCCTTTTTTTCCGCACTTGTAAACACTGGAGTGATAGTTTTGCATATGTCATGCATCACTTTTCAACATGATTACATAATAAGTAAGGTCACTCTGGCACATCACAGGGCTAAAAGATGAGAAGTTGTGATTTAAAAATACATCAGTACATCATAAGGATCAATTTTGTACCATTTAAAAGATTAGGGGTACCCAAAAAGGTACAACATTGTATTATGTTTTGTATTCCCAGAAGGTACAAAATAGAACATTATGGTATCAGCGACTGAAGATGTACAGTTTTGTACCTTTTTTCTGTGAGTGTTTATGTGGTGGCAATTTCATATAAATTCAGACGATTAATTCAACAAAAGCATCATCAAAGCCAAACAATGTAAAATAAAATGCAGCATGAAGTTAAAACAACTGTGTTTTGCAAGTCAAATTAACCTACTAATTTAATATTTTGCTTATGAAAAGTTGACATAACTTAAAAGAAACTATTTTTTAAGTTAAAGTAAAATAAAAATATATGTTGATTGACAAAAATGCTGCATAATTTTTACTGTAAAGGCGTTATACTAAAAACATAATACTAGAAAATGTTCATATGATTTAGTCACATCATAAAGTAGGTACACTGTAAAAAATACTTTGCTGCCTTAAAATCTTTTGTTGAATCAACTCGGATTTACAAGTCATTTCAACTTACTATTATTTATCTTGACTAGAGTTGAGTTGTTATAACTACAGGTGAGTTGTTATAACTTATAAAATTAAGTTGACTTTTCTCAACTATATTTTTTAAGTTGTGACAACTCATCTCTCTTGACATGACTTGTAAATCTTATTTTAACAAAATAATTTAAGGCAGCAAAGTATTTTTACAGTGTACAAATGCCATGAGTTTGTGTTGGAAATATCATTCTATCCTCCAATGTTGAAAATAAAATTTGTACATGGCATTACCAATACAAATTATATTCATGGCTCTATTGCAAATATATGCACCTGCATGCACACATGCATATTGAACAATGCATTGCCTCTACATGTTGGCCTATTCTTATTGCACCTTATGTACTGTGTTCTTACATGGATCCAGGTAAAAAATATATATACATAAACGTATATTATACAAAAAAATAAACATAAGCATAAACAAAAACAGCAACTCTTAGATTTGACAAAGTGTATTTGAGACTCCATGTAAATCTTTGCCTTCAGGTTTGTTCAGACTATTTAGTTAAAATGTAATAATAATTTTTTACATTTTTAGAAAAAGAGCATAACAATGAGATTTGCAAATATTACAATAACATTACAGCTGGTTGATAGAGGAGATTTGAGTTTTTAAACTAAAAAAGAGTTTTTAAGTATACAACAACAAAGAAATATCGTACACACCCAAGGCAGAATTGATGCACAAAGCAAAGTTTAAGCAGAGTTTTTTAAGTTATGAGTTTTATTCACACACTGTTCATACACAGAAAATTTGTATTCAGATACTGATGATAGTTCAGGTCTACAAGGTCTCAATGGCAGATGATTGATGTCAAACATCTCACCGGGTTCTTCTACATCTGTTATAACACAAAAGATGCAGATGCTCAGATGTGTGATTTCAAACCTTTGTGTTCTTCACTAAATTAAATGTTGATTTTGTAGCAAATCCTCAGACATCTGTGTGCTAATCTGCCTCATCTTTATTCACTCATAATAGAGAGAAATAGATAAAAGACTTGATATGACTTATGAAAAATACACATTTTACAATCTGTTCAAATATTTAAAGTCAACTTCATAAGTTTAAAACACCGTACTGACCTAAACTAAACATATACTTAGTTGCTTTATTAGGCATTAAATAAAAAAGTCTCCATTTGCTGCTGTTTTACAAATGTCATAATATTTCATTTTATTACATTTACATACACATTAATCATGTTTAAATATAATTTGTATTTGCATTTAAGTGAAGTTAAAGCTTCAAAGCTGATTTTTCCTCATGTTTTCCAGCTGATTTTTTTAGCTGCCCATGTGGCGTTTGGTCAACATCTGATCTGAGCTGCTGGAGTACAGGGTCTGATCCATCTGATCCGTGGATTTATTGAGTTCTCGGTGTGTCTGCAGGGCTTTTTCTCTTACAAAAGAACATGAAATAAAGATTTTGAGGATTTATTTGAGTTTTTGTGCCTGTACCTGATGTTTGAAATGAATCGTCGTGTTCGACTGTCTTCAGAAATGAATTTTCCTTCAAGTTGGTGTAACTACAGATGTGTGGTGTCATCGGCATCATCGTTTATGTACATGAATGTTTAGATGAATGAAATAAAATAACAATTTTGTTAATTTTTCCTATTCACAGCATTCAGATTGAATAGAGATGTTTGCTGAAAACCTGCTTCTAAGCTTGTGCCTCCTCTAAAGTTTCAGATGAAATGATTGAACAATATTTCTCCTATGTGTGTCACTATAGAGCTCTTAATCTATTGATTGAGTCAGAAGTTGACACGTCAAACAAACAGGTCAATGTATAAACCCCTCAGAGTCAGAGGATTATTGATATCTTGACTGACTAAACTTACCTGTGCCTTTAAATCACCTCATTACTCATTGTAAGTGATTGTTTCTATGTGTGGAAATGACTGAGACCACTGACATATTGAGTCATTTCAAAAGAAACTGTTCAGTAGTGACAAACACATTTGAGTTTATAAGATGTCAGGGTTTTAATGCAGCAGCTCACAAGAGTAACTTAAACCCAAACTTGACTTTATTGCTCTTGAGCTTTGAGGGACACGGCTTTAAAGGTGAAGAATATTTCTTCTCTCAATAATGAACATTATTTCATCGTCTGCCTCGGGTTCTGTGGTTCAATCTGTTGTTTGTTTGAGAGATAAACTCACTGTTTATTACTGCGTGCGTGTGAGTGTTTGTCAGTGTGATGTTGCTTTATTTCACATATATAAGCTTCTGAATATGGTGTTTGTGTTTAATTTTGTTTACCTCAAATACATAAAAAACTTTTGTACACTAAAACTCACTGCTATAATGTGAAGATTAAAGCTGTACTGCCCTCTAGTGTTTGATGTTATAACTGCTAAATGTGATTAGTGGAATTTCTGTGTTTTAAGACTCTACTTCAGCTTTAACTGAATGCTCAGGAGATACACCAGAAATTTACTTTTAGTGCTTTGGAAGAAAAATGTCTGTTCACAAGCAGTCACTGAAAGTGAATCTCAGTAAGTCTCTCTTTTTCTCATGCATTTAAAATTAAAACACTGAAAGCCAGTAATAGATGACTAGATTTCAATCAGAAGGGTGAACTAATTTGAATGACTGTCTATAATCCGTTTTGAAAGTAAATCATTCCTGAAACTGAAAACAACAAGATTTTATCTTCACGTTCACATTCTGAAGCAGACTCTCCTCCAACACTTACTCTGTATGGACTGATGGGATATTTCTGTCTTTATCACATCATGATTTATGACTTCCTGACAAATGAAGGTGAGATACTACAAAAGTCCTCGGAGTCCAGTGATCAGACAACAGGGTCAGATCTGTGCTGTAGCATCATCATAAAAAACCACAACATCAATGATCAAATAAACACCACTCTCCTACACTAACTCTGTCTGTCTGTCTATATGTCCGACTGTCGATCTGTTTGTATGTCTATATATCGGTCCGACTTTCTGTCTGTCTATATATCGGTCTGACTATTGATCTGTCAGTCTGTCTATATATCGGTCCGACTGTCGATCTGTCTGTCTGTCTATATATCGGTCCGACTTTCTGTCTGTCTATTTATCGGTCCGACTATTGATCTGTCAGTCTGTCTATATATCGGTACGACTGTCGATCTGTCTGTCTGTCTATATATTGGTCCGACTGTTGATCTGTCTGTCTGTATATCAGTTCGACTGTCGATCTGTCTGTCTGTCTATATATCGGTCTGACTTTCTGTCTGTCTATATATCGGTCCGACTATTGATCTGTCAGTCTGTCTATATATCGGTACGACTATCGATCTGTCAGTCTGTCTATATATTGGTCCGACTGTTGATCTGTCTGTCTGTCTATATATCGGTCCGACTGTCGATCTGTCTGTCTGTCTATATATTGGTCCGACTGTTGATCTGTCTGTCTGTATATCAGTTCGACTGTCGATCTGTCTGTATATCAGTTCGACTGTCGATCTGTCTATATATCAGTCCGACTGTCGATCTGTCTGTCTGTCTATATATTGGTCCGACTGTTGATCTGTCTGTCTGTATATCAGTTCGACTGTCGATCTGTCTGTATATCAGTTCGACTGTCGATCTGTCTATTTATCAGTCCGACTGTCGATCTGTCTGTCTGTCTATATATCGGTCTGACTTTCTGTCTGTCTATATATGACTGTCTATATATAAGGGCGCACAAACGGCATTTGGAATTTACCCACACACACGCAACAGCTAAACAGAGATTCGCGGTAGCAGAAGAGATGGCGAGTCAGGAGGAGCAATGCGATGAAAAGTTGGCATAAATGTGCATGTAATGTGTACATTATGTCCGGGAGCGAAGACTTTGTCGACATCCGTTGTAAGCAACTCTAATTTAATGAATCATATTGTTAAACTGTTTACTTTTTTAATGAAGAAAACGAAATACAGCAGCCTATGTCTTCCAGACTATTTATTTCAGGTTGTTAGTTTGATTTATTTAATTTGCTACAGTTATTGCAAACACACTTTACTGTATATTATTTAACTGTTTACTTTTGAAGAAAATACCTGAAGTACAGAATGTCTACCAGACCAGTTGTCTGACATTTGGAGTTTGATTTATTTAATTAAGAATACGACTACAGAGCAAACACACTTTTTGTTGTTTAAAAGTTAACTTTTTGTGAACAAAACACTTGGAAGTACAGGGTGTTTACTTGACCAGTTGTCTCAGGTTGAAAGTTATGTATGAACACCTGTCTGTTCTACTCATTTCAACTGACATGTGAAAACTACAACATGTGAAAATACAAATTCTTTGACATATAGCAACTTTTTTTTAACCGTAACGCAAATAGTTACTTTCCCTGGTAACGAGTTACTTTTATTATAGAGTAATTCAGTTACTAACTCAGTTACTTTTTGGAACAAGTAGTGAGTAACTATAACTAATTACTTTTTTAAAGTAACGTTCCCAACACTGCTGTCTATATATCGGTCCGACTGTCTGTCTGTCTATATATCGGTCCGACTATTGATCTGTCAGTCTGTCTATATATCGGTACGACTATCGATCTGTCAGTCTGTCTATATATCGGTACGACTATCGATCTGTCTGTCTGTCTATATATTGGTCCGACTGTTGATCTGTCTGTCTCTCTCTATATATCGGTCCGACTGTTGATCTGTCGATCTGTCTATATATCGGTCTGACTGTCGATCTGTCTGTCTGTCTGTCTATATATTGGTCCGACTGTCGATCTGTCTGTCTGTCTATATATCGGTCTGACTTTCTGTCTGTCTTTATATTGCACCAACTATCAATCTGTCAGTCTGTCTATATATCGGTCCGACTGTCTGTCTGTCTATATATCGGTCTGACTGTTGATCTGTCTGTCTGTC